>NC_041396.2:210813725-210881225 GCF_900747795.2 Erpetoichthys calabaricus
TTCTTCTTGTAAAACGGTTTTAGACTCAATTGCTCCGCTCAAGATACACTGTAATAAGGGAAGACCTGCTCCCTGGCTAAATGAAACTACACAACCACTACACCGCACCTGTCAAACTGTGGAATGGCGTTGGAAAAAAGATGGACTGATTGTTTCTAAACAGATTTTTAGGACTTCTCTATTCAACTTCCAGGTTGCAGTTAAGAAAGCTAAACATGATTTCTTCGCTGATTTAGTATCCCGTCATTCTAAGAATCCTAGGGTCTTATTTAATTCAATTAATGCGGCCATTCACCCTCATTTTGTGATGGGATTAAATAGTACTGTTCTTTCATGTGAGCAGTTTCTTTCATTCTTTGTCAGTAAAACTGATAATATCTGCTGTGGTATTTTTCCAACTGGTTATGAACTTCCTACTGTTAACCATGGCATTGTCTTGGAATCTTTTGATCTTGTCTCCCTTTCACAGTTAAAAAGTACTATTGACACCCTTAACACTAGAATTACCAGAGCCTACGAAAAAACTCATAGATCCGTCTCACCTTAAATCTCTTCACACTTCTCCATCAGTGTCTTTTGTCCTGTAAATGTGTCGATAAGCAGCAAACAGCAAGCAGTCTGCTATCACATCCCCCATCGGCGCACAGTTTTCTCAGCTCAAATCTGTTTACCTGCGTGTCAGTAGCTTGGAGTTGTATAGAGTGAGAAGTCAAGCAAAATGACTCCTTTTATAAATACTATATCATTATTTGGAACACATGCATTTCATGTGTGTTCCGTGTCTACAAAGATCTATGTAAACACATCGTTAAAACAGAAACATTTTTCATGTTTTAGTAATAATTGACAAAATGTAGACATGAAGTATATAATGTGTGAAGCCTTAATTCCAAATATCAAAGAAACACTTTCACAACAGGTACAAATATAACAGAATAAATGAGCTTTTATTCAAAAATATAACTGCAAAAAAACAACCCACGTTTACCTGCGACATTGACATGTAATTGGAATGAGAGATTCGGTGGCGCAACTGTATCAGTGACTTGTAATCGCGGGTTCGATCCCGGGCGAGTCCATTTTGAGAACTGAGCTGCTCGTGTTCTTACTATTTTAGAATAAAAACATACATTTGATTCCAGTCTGTAACAGCCGGTGTAATTTATCATACTTGTAAAGGTTAGCTTTGCTTTTTTCTATTCTGTTATTCTCTCAGCCGCGTTCACCTTAAATTATGTTTTGTATACCATACTGTCTTCTCAACGTATCCACTGGGTTACCAAGGCAAAAGTATTAGTACGTGTAGGTGTACTTGTCCAATAAAATGATCCTGATTCTGATCAAAACTGGTATTTGTACATTAATTTTTTTTCATCCTTAACCATCTTAAATGTTACATAAGACTTAACCACATTTGAACTTAACAGTTGTTATGAACTAGGGGCTGGTTATTAACTTTGGAAAACTGCTATTACTGTGAGGGAGGCTTTGGATGTCATAGTGTGCTGTGCTGAATGTCTACCATAATCAGTTGTGAAGCTTGCAGCTACTTTGAACTGGTATACACATCAGATATCCCTGTATATTTTGATTCCTGCACATGTATTTATCATTAATAACAAATATGTTTTAATAGTTTTTTTTTATCTCAATGAAAGTAACTTGTAGCTGCTCTTTGATTTGTCCTGGCAAGCTGTTTAATGTACAGGTCGGAGCCTATGTATCAAAGAGAGTTCAAGTTTAGCAGCAATATAAAAGCAAATGAAGTCAAAACATACAGTACAACATCAGGGGTAATTCAAGCAAAATTTGCACTGTAGGAAAGAGCAAGACAGCAAAACCTAATATTCTCAGACATGCTTACTTCAATTCAGGGTCCCAATGGACAGCAGCCTGTCTAAGGATGCAAGGTGGGAATCAAACTTGGATTAGGTGCTAGTACTTCTAAACACACTCACATGGGGCGACCACTCATGTAATTGCAATATAGAAAATGAATGTAGACAAAGATCGTGCATGCGATTCCAACACCGACGAATGCACGAGGCGCTCCACTACTACTCACTGTGTCATCGGAGGCCATGTAGAACTATTACTGTGTAAATCCCGTATAGAATAGAATACTGTCACTGCACAGATAGATATTAAAAGTGCTTGTTAATGAAGTGTGTACTCAAGAGGTATTTAAGTCAGGGCATGGATGTCAAGTATCAGAGTATTTAGGCTCCAGAAGATTTTAATGTATGTAATACACATTTTATCTCAAAATAAGTAAATGCAAAAATTAAAAGGTCACGTGTACTTGAAAATGAAGAATAAATAATGAATACAAGTTTCTGTTAAAATAAAAATAAAAAAAATCCTCAGTTGCTAACCTGAACTGAAGCTCTTAAAAACCACCGGGGACCTCATCTGATTTTCTCCGGCAGCTGATACTGATACCGTCCATAATGACATAACGACGGACTTGCCCACACCTGTCCATGAAATAGCCTTTGAGTCAATTGTCCAATTACTTTTAAGCCCCTGAAATGAAGGGATTGTGTTAAAAAAATGTTTTAGTTGCCTCACATTTTTATGCAATCGTTTTGTTCACCCCACTGAATTAAAGCTGAATGTCTGCACTTCAACTGCATCTGAGTTGTTTCATTTAAAATTCATTGTGGTAATGTACAGAACCAAAATTAGAAAAAAGTTGTCTCTGTCCAAATATTTATGGACCTAACTGTATCTCCTGTAACGAAGTCTTCAGCTTGAAGTTAAGCTTCTCAGGCGCCTCCTTTTAATTTACCTCAAGTTGGTGTGCAAACCCCGTCACATGAAATACCTGTTGCTGCACCATCGCATTCAACCATGCAAACCTGCCACGTGCACTTTCGTCCTCTTTAGCAGGACCTAGTACAACTGCCCTTGGGTAGAAATTCTGCCAAGACACAATAAACCTTGTAAGTAACAACATATTTACAAAATATTCATTTTGAAAAATCTTATTGTAAAATAACCAGCTAAGGGAAAAGTAAAACAAAGAAGTTAAGTGCCCCTTCACAGTGTTATGTGATATAAAAGTCGAGGAAGTTGCTGTGATGACCCAATGGCAAGGAAGACTGTTGAAGAGACACCAGTAATTTTTATTTCTATACTGTATTGAGGATTTGTTCTGTTCTGTGTATTGTATGGTATTGTATTGTATTGACCCTCTTCTTTTGACACCCACTGCACGCCCAACCTACCTGGAAAGGGGTCTCTCTTTGAACTGCCTTTCCCAAGGTTTCTTCCATTTTTTCTCTACAAGTTTTTTTTTTTTTTTGGGAGTTTTTCCTTGTCTTCTTAGAGAGTCAAGGGTGGGGGGCTGTCAAGAGGCAGGGCCTGTTTAAAGCCCATTGCGGCACTTCTTGTGTGATTTTTGGGCTATAAAAAAATAAATTGTATTGTAGTAGGAATAAAAACACTAAATCAATTTTTCTAATTTAGGAAACTATCCCTAACTTCACTTATAAAAAGATATCTGTTTGAGACAAATGCAATAATGATTACTGTTATGTTACATCATTGCTCCATCTATGTGGAGTTGCCATGTGCTGTCATCCTAAATGAAAGTGTAAAATGCAGCTTTGCAATAGTGCTTATCTGGAAATGTCCAGGGGCAATAATGAAGTTTAAGCTTCAAGGCCCCAAATACTGGAGTCCAGAAGTAACTAATTTTCAGCCTCCATAACTCGAAAACTATAAGGTACACCAGTATATCAATTTTAATCGAAGTCTGAGATGTAGTGGTTAAATATAAAAAAAAATTATGGTGATCTGTCATGGAACAACCCCATTGAAGATAATAACAGTGGTTACCCAAACCTTGTTGCTTGTTGTGAAGGGGCTCCCATAAAAGTTCAAGCTTCATTGCCACAAAAATGTAGGTCCGCTAATAGTTATGTAACAACCAACCCTATCTCAAATTTTGTTCCAAGCTTTGAATGCCCTTAGAACACATGAGGTAATATGCAGATGTACAGTATACATTTCCCCAGCTCTCATTGTGAAGTAACGTTAAGGCAAGTTACACTCATACAAATCGTCACACACATAAAGATCATTGCCCCAAATGGATGAGCACTCATACTATATGTGAATCACAAGTGATATCACAGTATCAACACAGAGGTGGTCATAAATGTGAACTGTATTGCAGTAGTCATCATATTACACTGAAGAGAAGCGAAACTGGATGGGTGATTGACAGTGAAATGTCACACAGGTATGGGTTCCACAAATGCCTGGAACATTCACTTTTCACCATACAAGCTTGGAAAGGTTCAAGAAGGCAGGTGAAAACTCCTGAGGCATAGGTAGAGCCTTGCGGAAGATAATGGTGGGATCATAGAGAGAGGCATTGCACAGCACAGTGGAATACCAAAGGGAATCTGGAAGAGTGATTGTGACTTCAAAAACAGCACCGTAGCTAACTTCAGTATAACTGTTACTTTATGGGGTGTTTTCTGTGGCCATAACAGCAGAAGGTGATTCATCTAAAATTACTGCTGTGGATCATCCATCCATTCATCCATTTTATATTTCTTTTATCCCACTTTATCCTGGATGGGGTTTGTGGGTAAGCTGGAGCCTATCCCAGCAAGCACAGAGTGTGAGGCAGCAAAGATCCCTGGAGCATTCATTAATATATAAACATAACAGATTTCTGGCTTTACTCTTAGCTAGTGTGTGTCTTGGCCTTTCCATCTCAGTGTTACAGTGCCTTGGTGTTGTAGTGAACTTCCAACAATTGCTTGCAGCTTGGTGCAGTATCCTACCTTATTATGTTTCCTTCTTCTTCTTCTACTGCTACTACTACTACTACTACTACTTTGAATATTATTATTTTTCTTTGTGTTGCAGCCTTAGCGTTATCAGAAAACTACAAAACATCATCATGAGTTCCAGTTTATGGCTCCGGGTGTTGTAAAATCATGACATCATTCATTCTCAAACGTGAACTTTTACACTTATATGAGGATGCATGTAGGATGCTTTGTAAATAGGGTACCTCTTATGTCCTACTCTGAGGTAGGGCACATTCTTATCTTAGTGTCACTATTAGTGCAATTTCTAGGAGTAATTCTGAGATGCTTATGGGCCCTTTTCTGTGTTTTGGTATATTTCAAAGCCCCATTTCAGATTGAAAGATGGTAACTGAAAAATGTAATCTGTTTCCAGTGTCTTTTTTCAAAACTGTAATAAATGTCAGTTCAAGTTAATTTCCTTAGTAATTTTATAGGAGATAACCTCCATATATTTCAAAATCTAAGCAAATATACAATTGACATTGTACCAAAATGACACAAATAATGCCATCAAGTCTGCTTTCCAGTACTTGGGGGTGAAGCCTCTTCTGACAGCAACAGGTGCAAAACAAGAACAGGCTATTGATAGAGTGCCAGTCGACCATAATTGGCCAATTTAACTTAACCTGCTGACATTTAGGGATGTGTGATGAAAGCTACCACAGACACAGGAATAATGTGCAAACTCCTTACAGAAAACAACCAGGTGTGGATTTTAAAACCTGGGATTCTGGATCTGAAGCTGCCGTGAACTGTATCTCTGTGCTGCTCAAGATAAAAATAATGCAATTCAAATCGTAAATCTAGTTGGACACCTTTTGACATTTGGTTTGTTTGATAAAAGTGCTGATTTCTGCATTACAGCTTATTACCTTAGTAAATGTAATTTATTTTACACTACATGTATAGTGTATGCTATGGAAGTGTGTAAGCTCATTGCTTCGTGTACAAAAGAAGCACACCTGTACAAGCAAGTTATAAATAAAAATCTCAGACAGTCATATAAGTTCAACTGAAAATCCATCTACTTTCAAATTCCCCTGCAAATAATTCTCAAGAAATAACACATTTTGGATTTTCAAATTCAAATGAAAGTTTTTTTGATTTTATATTGTATGAAAAAAACATTTCACCACAAGAGGGAGCTGTATTACCAGCCATTTTCCAATCTCAATCTAAGTGTAAGATTAAATTAAAAAGCAAATTAAATAAATGCAGGACTACTACCATCCAGGAATAACTTTTAAGCAGCATTCCCTACAAATGACTTGCATTAATATATTTTGACATTTTTCTTATGGAAGCCAGTATTGTGTAATTAATTATAGCATGTAATATGCTATGTACTGTATATGTACCTCTGCATTATATGCATGTTCTTTATTATGGACATGGTTTAAACTAAATTATCACTACACTAACTTTCCATCCATTTCCAAAACTTGCCCATTACAAAGCCTGGTTGTGGGAGGCTGGAACCACGTGATTTTTCTACTGTTTAGTGTTCATTAAACCATCCTATTAGTTGAGTCATTAACCATTCTTCGTAACCCATAGGATAATAAACACCATAATGTTTTTGTCAATGGTGGCATCGTTCAGTTTTTGCAGTTGCATTTCATTATCTTCCAATGTATCATCTTTTATTTCCCTCCTTCTATTTTACAAACATGTTGGCTAGTGAGATTATTTTTCTTTTTGAGGGCTGAGTAGCTTGAGCTTGGGAGGGCTGAGTAGCTTGAGAATTTATAATTAACTTAAACAAAAAAATATTATATTAAAATAATTCCTATGAAAATAATGCATTTATATCAGGATTTTGCACAAAATTACTACAAATGAAAATTATTAAGAACATATTTAATGCTATTTGACAAAACATCCATCCATCCATCCATCCATTTTCCAACCCGCTGAATCCGAACACAGGGTCACGGGGGTCTGCTGGAGCCAATCCCAGCCAACACAGGGCACAAGGCAGGAACCAATCCCGGGCAGGGTGCCAACCCACCGCAGGACACACACAAACACACCCACACCCCAAGGCCAATTCAGAATCGCCAATCCACCTAACCTGCATGTCTTTGGACTGTGGGAGGAAACCGGAGCGCCCAGAGGAAACCCACGCAGACACGGGGAGAACATGCAAACTCCACGCAGGGAAGACCCGGGAAGCAAACTCAGGTCTCCTAACTGCGAGGGCAGCAGCGCTACCACTGCGCCACCGTGCTGCCCTTGACAAAACATAATGTTCTTAATTAATTTTTTAATTGAATCTAGGCTTATTTGTGGCCTGTGTCTATCCTGTTAGAATACAATGCGGGACAGAAAACAACTCTGAAAGGGGCAATAGTCTATCATAGGGTAAATGTATACACCAATGATGAATTGCCCTTTAATCTAGCACACAGATCTACAGGGAAATGGGAAGCAAACCTCAGGCAGACAATGACTAGATAGATGGATAGATAGATAAAAACTTTATTGATCCCAAAAGAAATGTAAGTACCAGTAGCCAAAAATTATACCAAGTTAACTCCAAAATAGGATGCTGAATCCATGAGGCAGCACCACCATACCCCTGTCGTGAAACAATTATACATGGAAGCATAAAGTTCTGTTTACTACTAAAAAGTAATAGCTGAAAATTTAACAACCATTTTACATCTTTTATGGTTTATAGGAAGAGTTATGTTCAAATCCTAGCTTGGTCACTGTCCAAGGCAAGTTGGTGCGATCGTCTTTTGTCTGTATGGGGTTTTTATCTGAATAAATATTGATACTCCGAAAGATGTAAAATAAAAATAAGAACCTATATGATTGAACTGCCATTGTACATAAAGTCTTTCTGATATTCTTGTTAGTAAATGTCCCACTAGGTGTCACCCCAGCCCAGAATAAGACAGTCAAAAGTGTTTAGAAGTAATTATTTTATTAAGAAAGATGAAAGCAGGGCGGCACGGTGGCGCAGTGGTAGCGCTGCTGCCTCGCAGTTAGGAGACCCGGGTTCGCTTCCCGGGTCCACCCTGCGTGGAGTTTGCATGTTCTCCCCGTGTCTGCGTGGGTTTCCTCCGGGCGCTCCGGTTTCCTCCCACAATCCAAAGACATGCTGGTTAGGTGGATTGGCGATTCTAAATTGGCCCTAGTGTGTGCTTGGTGTGTGGGTGTGTTTGTGTGTGTCCTGCGGTGGGTTGGCACCCTGCCCGGGATTGTTTCCTGCCTTGTGCCCTGTGTTGGCTGGGATTGGCTCCAGCAGACCCCCGTGACCCTGTATTCGGATTCAGCGGGTTGGATAATGGATGGATGGAAGATGAAAGCATAAATGAAAGGAATACCACCATTTCAAGACTTTTATACTCCACCATGCCTAACTATGCATTTTTGTCCTTCTTGTCTAAATGTATGATTCCCCAATTTAGACATCTCAAGATATTACCAACCATGCTCCCTAACCCCTACCATCTCTACTTCTACCTCTTTCTAGGGGCTTATTGCAAGTTAGTTTTTATGAAGCCTACCTCCCAAATCTTATCTCACTATACTGGAAAAGAACAACCTTCATCATCAGTTCTAGGGCATCTTGTGGCATAGGTCTGTAATGTTTTTGGGCCACTAAATTAAAGTGCCTTTTGGTGGCAGCTGCGATCATTCATTAATTGACCAGATATTGTTATTGACTTCTAAGCTCCCTGTTCTAATTTAGAATGCAGTATGATGGACCTGACCATTTGTTTGTAGACCCTGCCTGCTATTCTCAAACTTACTGCAGAAATTAAGAAGGCTTAATCCCAAGGTGGTAAAACCTTTCTCTCTTAGGAGGACTCTCAAAATATTGTAAGATCCATTCTTACAATAAAGGACCCTATTACCTCCTAGTGGCTCCTACCAAACTCACCTCATTGTGTATAATAACTGTAACTCACTCTGGACCCTTCTCATGCTACCTTCATGTCACTTCTCTCTGGTTTCATCCTCTTACACCCAGACATTTATACTTCAATCCATCCATTTTTTCACCAATTAAAACAGTTCAGACTAGATCAGTGTGTGAAATACCCCTGTGGTAATTAGATTAGAGATTGTGGGATGAAAACTGAAAAGCTACTCTGATAATGTTATCTTGTGACTTCTGAGCAGCATCATGCAGAGCATTAATTTTTCATAACACATAAACACTTTTGTCCAAGAAACCAAAAATTGCCAGTTTACTTTCTTTAGTGGTGCTGATGCTTATTTCAACAGAAGTGAAACATTCATCTGAGACATTTATTGTTGTGATTTTAAAAAATGTTAATACAATGTTTAAAAGCAGAAGATTTTTTTTTTCTTTCTTCATTTTGGAGAAGCACTTGGTTAAATGAAGCATTGTTAACTGCACCCTCCCACAGATAAGCAATGCAGCTATGGCCAGATAAGAGCAAAGATGGCACAACCATGTCATTTGATGTTAAAGCAAGAAAAAATAAAAGGAAACACTCTTAACAGTTATTTCACATTTGTATTAAAGCTTATTTTGTTCCACTGAATTATTTGCTGTGTAACACTAGAACGTTTCTAAAATGTATTTTCAGGGACCACCCACAATTCTGATTAGGAGGCTTTCAGCAATACCGAAAGGTTAATTAGGGGATTTAGGACTCTCCATATATTGCACATTGGGCTGGAGCCTATCCCAGCAGTACTGGGGCAGAAGGCAGGAATCAGTCCTGGACAGAGCACTAATCCATCAGAGGACTCACTTATGCACACATCCACAATCATGCACTCTGTGTCAATATAGAGTCACATTTGCAACTAACAAATATGTCTTTAGGATGTGAGAAGGAGCCAGCCTACCTGGAAAATAAACTCACACAGACAAACGCTGTTATTTAAACTCTGGAGCTAAACGTCCAGCAGCAGTTATCATAGTGGCCCCCATTCAGCCAAATGTGTACTTTAGTTATCAAATCCTTCTCAATTAGTGTTGAATGTACTCCTGTAATTAAGTCAATCCATTTTACAATAGTGGTTGCTATTCCATTGATTAAAATGGACATTTGAAGAGAGTTCAATATTTAAACGTCCTTTTATGGAATCATTAAGTAAAAATATATATATATATATATAAATAAAAATGATTAAAGACCTTACAGGTCACTGGGGTTAATTAATGGTCACCACTGTGCTTGAGTATAATCATTTCAGTGTCAAATGATTATCATTGATAACAGATTAGTTTATTGACAATCAATTTGGAAGAAATTGATGGAATCAGGCTTCCATGTTGCCTGCTAGGAGAAAGAAGTCTTGGAGGGCTAGTTAGTTGAGAAGAATTAAGTCAGCCCTAGATTGTTGGAACAGCAAACTAATAAATACATTTTTTTTTAATTGGGAAATGTCAGGTAAAATTTTTTAAACACTCAATTTTTAAACATTCAAAATACAGGTGAGAAAGAATGGCATTACAAGGAAAATATAATAAATATAATAGAAGTCTGACTTTATTAACAAAAGAGAAAGTAAAAATAAAAGTGCCCAAGGTTTCTTTTTTTTTCTAAATCAAGGGTGAACATGCTGAATGTAGAAAAACAATTGAGGCACTATACAGAAATGCTAGGAATTGTGGTGTGGTTAGTATCCATATTGAAATTATAAATCCCAGCTGCCTACGAGGGCAAAAGATAAACAAAACTATTAAAATGTACAGCAATGCAGATAAATCAACACATAATCCTCTAGTTTTCTCAACATACTGCTTCCATATTAAGGCAGTAGTGAGCAGATATTCAGTGTATTCATCTAGTACTGGGTTGGATGCACTTTCACCCAATGACATGAAAGAATGACTGATCAGGTCACCTTTAACAAGGCCTTAATTTAAGGATTAAATCACAGAAGAACAAAGGTCAGACTAAGTCAGTGTATTCCATGCTGCCTCAAATGTCACCAGATACATGGAATGGGCCATGCCCAACTTTGACAGACACTAAACCACTCTACTGGGTGCCTACTGCCGGCATGGTTTCAGCACACTGGCAGGCCAGATGGCTCTCCAAGGTCTGACAACTTTTGACTGACCAACACCACAGGAGGACTGATGTGTTAGACTGGTTTATGTGAGAGATTATTTCAGATTTACCACCTGTATTGTTGCTGAAACTGCAGTCAGATACAATGTCCACTTAAGTAACAGGCCAGTGGCCTGCAGGCCTTAGAGCAAGACAAACTGTAAGACGTCTTGTGCGCACACTTCCTAGACATTACAAGCAGCTCAATTGGGCCAAAGAGAGGCTGTGATGGACATGAAGGAAGTGGCATTGGGTCCTCGAAATGGATGACTCTCACTGTTCAATACAGATTGAGGATAAAAAAAATAGAAACCTAATATATTTTATAGTTGTCTTGACTACTCCTTATAACTTGCAGGTAGTCTATCTTTAGACTGTCTGCCTGGGGCCATCATAAGCAACTAAGCCTTTCTTCAACAATTCTGGGCCCAATACATGAAAGGGCCCTGCCACTGTGACACCTTTTCTCTTTTAATCCGTACTATTGGCTAAACTTAGAGTCTGTAGACTCACTGTGATTCAGGAAAGACACTAGTTCCAGCTGCCAAGGTACACTTGACATCTCCACTGATGGTTTGATTCTTCTTTCATACATCTTCCAGCTCTTCCTCCTTAGGGGATAACTGACATGCATATAAGTGGTGCAGTTTACCATCTTTATTGGGACATCCTTCCCTTCTAGCTTTAACTGCTAAGTCAGATGATCAGGCCCAAAAGCTGTAAGAAGATAATACCTCTTATGCGAATATGACGCCAACCTATGGGTTTCCGCGTCTTCAGAAGTTTTGGATTAAATCCTGGACAACAAATATATGCACAATAAAATCTTGGAAATTAACAGAAATTCATGAATTCACACTGGCCTGGATTGCAAATGAAAACAAATTCTGTTCTAAATCTTCTTTGTATTACCTAATTTGTGCTATAATCAATACTAACAACCATCAGTGTATCAGCAATCCTGTCTTGCATGAGCTACTTAAAATATGGAACCAATGCAGGACACATTTCAAGGCAGAGATGTTGTTCCTATACACAATAATCACCTTTTTCCTCCTTCTCAGGCCTACTCAGTATATAACCTATGAAAAACACTAGAGGTTATATAGAAAAGGTATTTGCATATGATTATCAGTCTCCAAAATTAACTTTCCAGCTACACATTTTTTTTCCTATACCCAAATTAGAAGCTTTGTTAAAAGAAATCTGCCCAACTTTCCATATGTTGCATCCATATATATCCCAGAGGCTTCTTCTTCTTCATCTTTCAGCTGCTTCTGTTAGGGGACACCACAGCGGGTCATCTGTTTCCATATCTTCCTCTCCTCTGCATCTTGCTCTGTCACACCACCACCTGCATGTCCTCTTTCATAACATCCATAAACCTCCTCTTAGGCCTTCCTCTTTTTCTCTTGCTTGGCATCCCCATCCCCAGCATCTTTCTCCCAATATACCCAGCATCTCCCCTCTGCACATGTCCAAACCAATGCAATATCGCCTCTCTTGCTTTGCCCCAAAATCGTCCACCTGTGCTGACTCTCTAATGTACTCATTCCTAATCCTGTCCATTCTTGTTACACCCAATGCAAATCTTAACATTTTTAACTCTCCCACCTTCAGCTCTGTCTCCTGTTTTTTTGTCAGTGCCACTGTCTCCAACCCATAAAACATAGCTGGTCTCACTACCGTCTTGTAGACAAAAGTCAAAAGACATGCAGTTTAGGTGCATTGGCGATCCTAAATTGTCCGTAGTGTGTGCTTGGTGTGTGGGTGTGTGTGTGACCTGCGGTGGGCTAGCACCCTGCCCGGGATTTGTTCCTGCCTTGCACCCTGTGTTGGCTAGGACTGGCTCCAGCAGACCCCTGTCATGCTGTGTTAAGGTATAGAAGGTTGGAAAATGACTGACTGACTGATGACATTGTATTTTGTGAAAAAATATGTAAATTAATAATACTTTATTGCAACCTGTAAGGAATGATCATGCTGTTGCTTATATTGTCATAATTTGGAGATTTATACCAAAAGCAGGAAACTTTTTAATTTTGTAGGGTTCTGGGATGGTTTACTGAAGCCAATTCTAAAAGCTTAGACTTGCTTATATTTGGGTGCCATTTTCAGACTACCAAATGTAAAAATGCTCTCTTGTTTCAAAAGTGTGCATTTTTGACTTAAAAAATGTGAAATCAGTTGTTTAAATTTCAAATATGAAACTTAAATGGTAAATATCCCTAACTAAATGATAAAAGTCCTACTACTTAAGTGGTTAAATGTCACACCTAAATGCTAAATATCCAACTTAAATTCTATATGTTCAACTTAAATAGTTAAATGTGACTTTTAAATGCTAAATATCCAACTTAAATTCTAAATTTCCAACCTATGTGGTAGAGTCACATTTAAATGCTAAATGTACAACTTACATGGTACATGTCCAACTTTAACACAGGAATCTTTACCTAGTAAATGGTTAAATGTCACACTTAAATGCTAAATGTCCAATTTAAATGGTTAAATGTTGCACGTAAATGCTAAATATTCCACTTACATGGCTAAATGCTAAATATCCAACTTAAATGCTAAATGACTAAATTTAAATGGTTAAATGACACACTTAAATGCTAAATATTCCACTTACATGGTTAAATGCTAAATATCTAACTTAAATACTAAATGTCCAACATAAATAGTTAAATGCTTGCATTAAATGTTAAATATCCAACTTAAATGTCAAGATTACTTTTTAGCCTGATTATTGTTTTATTTAAGGGGCAAATATCTTGTGTAAAAGATGCATGTGGTTCTTAATGATAGTGAAAGTTCTAATCTTTACATTCACACCTGAAACTGAAAAATAGAAGTAGTCTAAATGACAAAAGTTAAACGCAAATTTGAACTGTCATATGTATTAAGAATGCTTAAACATTCAATATCAAAATCTGAAACTGATTGTTACGCTGTATGCAAACTAGTTACACCCACTATCTTTTATTTCTGCATACTTTCTTAGACAAGGCACACCATAAAAAGAGTATGTGCAAATCTAAGCAGAGCATACAACATTCATAGATAACTTGGAAAATGCATGGGAATTGGCAGAAGTCACTGAGGTTGTGGCTGAGCTGTTGTCATTACTAGACACTTCCAATTCACAATAATAGCACTTACAATTGAAGGGGTAGCTCTAACAGAGTAGACATTTCACATACTGACTTGTGTCAAAGGCGGTTTCATACAACTGTGCCATGTTTAAAGTCACTGAGCTCTTTAGTACAACCCATTCGACTGGCAGTGATTGTCAGTGGAAATTGCATGGCTATGCGCTTGAGTTTATATACCTATTAACTTATACATGTATGTGACTCTTTCTGTCCATTGATATGCTAAGAATCCTTCTTAAAGTCATATATTAAGCAGTGCTGAATACTTTCCTTTCACTTCCTTTACAGATTCAAGGGGTACTCATTTTATAGGGAAACAGAACAAGATGTCCTCACTCTTCTGGGCTTTATCTGAATCTCTTTGTCAACTGTCTGTTCAATGTTCATGTTAGATACTTTTGGATGTTTTGTAGAATGTATTTTATTGATCATTGTTTTTTTCTTTTGATTTTTTGTGTGAAGAATGGACATTTTCTGTGATGGTTATTTCTATTTTGGAAGATGAAAATGCATTATGTCTGTGTTTCATGTTTTAGATAGTTTGTATATTTTTAACTTGCAAAACAGATCTTAAATATTTTAAAAACTTGATTTTAGGTAATGTTAAAAAAAAGACAAGCAATGCACCAGCTTTAACTGAGTCAAAAGCATTTCCACATGCTGTAGGTGGACTTAATGCTGCATATAAATTATTCAGTTTATTTTAAAAAAAACCTCCACCTTAATCGTTTGATCTGTCACTCCTACAGTTCATATCAAATTCTAACGGAATAGGTTTATTTATCCCTGCAAGAAGCAACCATACATTATCAAAACAAATGCATCCAGACCAGTTAATGGTGATTAAGATATGATTTTTAAATTATATTTTTCAGCACATGTAAATATATTTATGTAAAAAAGTAAGTAACCACCTTTAAAGTTTAAGACTATATATCAGGACAAGTCTTGTTTAGTCAAGTACTAAAACAAAATAACTTATGTAAGGTAATAAATAACACTCAACAGATTTAACTTTGTCAGTACTTTTTCAACAATAAATAAGCTAACACGGAGTGACAGAAATAAAGGAGTGTCAGATTTTTGTATTGCAAATTTGAAGTAACTGCTAAAAATAACACAACAGCATAACATAACATTCTTAAATTAAATTAATCCAGTTAAGGGTAATGAAGAACCGGAGAGTATCCTGTAAGCATTGTCGGGAACCAGCCCTGGACTGGGCATCAGTCCGTCACAGGGCACAATCACGTGTACACCATACTCACATTGAGTATAATATTTTACAATCCACCAATTAGCTTAATGCACAAGTCTTTGAGGGTGTGAAAAAATAGAGTTCCTGTAGGAATACCCAAACAGACATATGGAGAAAATATCAAGTCGACTCAACACAAAAAATGGGTGTAGATTTTCAACGCCATGGTAATACACGCAGGACGCTGTGACCATGCCGCTGAAAAATAAAAATCTCATACAAATCACTGTTCTCACTTTCAAAGCTGAGGTCTTTTTTCACATTTTATCTTCAAAAGAATGAATGTTGATATTGCTTTGTTATATTTATTTATTTTTGTTAAATATCTGATAATATTTTCTAACTCTTGTGTCACAGGTGTCTGGTCACACTTATAGGTAATCTAACTTAGACACCATTAAAATATTCGACTACGCCACCCAGTTTTATTAAGAGACTGGGAACTCCTGAAATTTACCAAGAATAGCACACAGGTTTCTTTAAATTGGGCGGTGAGTAAACACACAATGAAAGACACAACAGTAATTTCTGGAAAAGGCAACAGTAAGTTCTATTGTACAAGACAATATAAGGTACATTAAAAAGATAAACGAACATAACAGAACCTAAACATATCAGGAATTAATTTCCTTTTTTGTAAAAGGAAAATACACAGTCCACACTCTAAAAGTCCGTAAAAACAAGAATTGGTGGATACAACCTTTAGTGGTGCAGAGTCCAGTTTGGGCACTGTGTTACCCCAACACTAAATTGTTCATGGATGCACTCTGTTCCCCGGCAGAAGTTGTGTCAAATTGTTGACTCCCTGTCAGCGTCTCTTCGTTGTTCCTTTTTCTTCCACCCTGGGCTCCTTGTGTGGCTGGGACCTAGGCACGCCTCATTCCTCGTCTGTCAGCTTTACTGGGTCCTCTCATGCGGCTTCCGTCTTTCGCTGGACCCACAACTGACGTCTCATTGTGGAACTGTCTCTTCCTCCCTGGAAGTAAATGTTGCCGTCCTTGTGCCTCACGTCGTGCCAGCCAGGTACCCTTGTCTGCCTGCGAGCCCCTGTGCCCTGTCCGAGTGTCTTGGCAGCGTTTCCTGTGGACTCCCCCTCCTGCCTTCTGCTGGCCAGCAGTTTATATTTACTTCACCACTCTGTTGTCAGTCCTGGACAAACAGTTTAATCCATGGCACATCTAAATTGCCTGGGTTTAACAATTAATAAAAACACAAACAAAATGTATGGTTACCAAACATTAATAAGTACAGATATGCTGATTAGGAACCAATATTTCCAAGCCAGGTAAATACAGACATTCTACCAAGGCCAGACTTCAAAGCAGTGATTCTCTTGCAGGACAGCAAATACCATTAATAAGTACAGATAGCCTTTTAACTTCTCACCCCCCCTAGTCCCAACAGTGGGTGCCTAATGGTACCACCCAGTGCACAAAAAAATGTAAAAGTGTCCCCCTCTGACACTTGCACACTAATATTTAATTTAATATTAACACTTGAAAGAACACAAATTGCAAATGTAACCATTTACAACATGCTATATGTTCTTGAAAGGAGAAGCTGGTCATAGAAAAAGAGAGCTGTAGCTTAACCAGTATGGAAGGCAAAGTACTGTATAACAGACAAATGCCAGAAGCAAACAATCATGTCAGAAAGTTTACAAAAGAAGTTACTGCATCAACAATAAAAGAAAGGAAATGTTAATGCTGTTGATGGCAGGAAACCAACTGATTTATTAAATATATCCTTTGGTTGTTCTTTTTTTGTTTCTGTAAGTGAGGTTAAAGTTTGAAAAATTGCAAGACTGGAGAAACTGAATGTGTAAGACTAGGTAGAAAATAGAAAGTTATAAAAAGCTGGGCCATGCCCTTTGATGGAACATGAAGAAAATATCCATTGTAGCTGTGTGAGTAATTTACTTTTGCAGTTTCTACACATTGTAAAGTAAAAGGCAAGACAGCATAAAGATGTTGTGGGTGCCATTTAATTAAGGAAAAACAAAAATAAAAAGGAAAAAAAAAACAAGGCAAAGGACCATGGTCTTCTAAGTACTGGCTTCTTCAGATACAGGGACCAAAATGACCACTGACTTCTGGGGAGACACTGGTTATTTATAGGGACTGGGGCGGGGCTGTACACTGTACTTTTCTACTTTTGTTTTTCTATTTTTATTTATTGATCACTCCTACCACTTTTTTGTGAATTTCCCATTGGGATTAATAAAGTATCTATCTATCTATCTATCTACACTGAGCAGAGCA
Source organism: Erpetoichthys calabaricus (assembly GCF_900747795.2). Classification (NCBI taxonomy): domain Eukaryota; kingdom Metazoa; phylum Chordata; class Cladistia; order Polypteriformes; family Polypteridae; genus Erpetoichthys; species Erpetoichthys calabaricus. The sequence continues at coordinate 210,831,285 of NC_041396.2, forward strand.
GGTGACATCATAGTCCTCCAGTCAAGGGAAGAGAAAACAGGAGTCATTAAAGACTGTCACACCATCATTCTTCCCTGTTCTTCTCACCTGCTCAAAGCCAGCAAGCTGCTCCCTTGGACATTGTTTGATATTTTGGTGACATTACATTAAAATCAGTTTCGATTACAACTTGAATTTTAACGAGTAATCATAATTATTCACAATTTGTTTTCTTGCTGTTTTGTTTCCCATATTGTTTTTACATTACAGCACCACAGTATAATTGTTAAAATTGTTGCCTCACAGTTTCAACAGGCTGGGCCTGAATCCCATTAATGCTTGTGTGGAGATTTTCCTGTTCTCTCCACTTTTGGCAGGTTTTGTTGTTTCCAGGTATTTTTTTGTTTTTCTGCTTTTCTAACTGAACATGGACACCCAAAAAAGTCTATTTTCTCCAGTAACTTTGTTGCCTGGACTCTTTGATAGACAGCTTGCCACATCTTATTGTAATCTTAAAGGACTTTATATTGTATTTATGTATTTTAATTGTAGAGATTGTTGTTACTGTGTACTCAATGTAATTTATGTATTTTTGTTTTTAAAAATATTCTGTGGTTTAATAAGTTACTGTTAGTGCATGATAGCTGTCAGAGCCTGTACTCATAGAAGAATGCGGAACAAAAATTAATTGATTGGAATTCGAAAAATGGGTTTCCTATTATCTTTATTTATATCCGCCTTAATAAAAGGATTACTGTCTGCGTGATTGTTCAGTCGCTATGTCTCTGTCATTACAAAGAATGTGGCCTCAAAACCATTTTTAGTAATAAAATGCATTGCATTTGTCATTCCAATAGATGGCACATTACAAACATTAAAACTGCTTTTACGAATCCCATACCGGATGGCATATAACATGTTGCACAGCAAATGTTAATGCTGAGGACTATGCTGATTACATAGATTTCAATCCTTCTTAGATGGGTAACACAGGTAGTATGTATTATAAAGTGTTTATTTAATTATCTTTATTCTAAACTATTATCTTTATTTATTAAAAGAAATATCTGGTGTGATGGACGGCTGGCAGCTCAACCCGGACACCCAAAGAATGGAAGGATGTGGGAAGGCAGCTACTTTGTGACACTGCCTCCCCCAAGACGCTGAATGGCGGCTTCCCTGCAGCATAGCGGCGCCCTGGATTCCCACAGGGCACCATGGGATCTGGAGTTCGGCTTCACAGCCCTGCTGGGTACCGTGGGTGCTGCCAGGAGATGCTGCAGGGAGATCTGGGAGTTTCTACTTTCTGCATAACCCAGTAATACTACAAAGTCACGGGGACGGAAGTCCTGAAGTACTTTCGGGCTGAAGAAAATGCAAGTTCTCCATTTGACCCAGAAGTGCTGGCAAGTCACGGGGATGGAAGGACAGAAGCACTTCCGGGTCAAGGACTATATAAAGGACTGCTGTAAACCCAAAAAGTGAGCCAGAGTTGGGAGGTAGTAGACAGAGCTTGCTGGGAGGTGTGGAGGAGAGAATTGCGTGTGATTATTGGCTTATTTACTTACCTATGTCTGGTGGCTGTGTTGCTTACAGACACTATTTATAAAAGAAATAAATTAAAATACCTTTTAGTACTTTTACCAGGTGTCCGGTTTGTCTGTCTGGTTAGAGGAGCAACACTTCCCTCTAGTGTCACACTGGTAAAGTCAAATGTTCCCTTTGTGTGTTGTATTAGTATACAATCCATAAATTTTCTTCCTTCTCATGTTCTAATTGAGTGGTTTGTGTACAGGTTCAGTATCTAGGAATATGAGTTGCATGTACACTAACTTTCAGGCATGTTGAATTACCAATGTAATTTTTTGCCTTTTGTATTTTCCTTTGTTGCCCATGTTCTGTTTTAAAGTAGATACAAAAGAAGTCAGTCAAGTCCTACCTATCTACAGAAAGTTTGGATTATTAATTTAAAACTAATGTTGTAATTAAATAATCGTCAGCATCCCTTTCAAGTTTCTAACTATATCACAGTCACTAGTTGTATGCTTTTAGTATTTTGATGTAATTATGGATGTTTTAGAGTGACTTGCACCTTATTGTAGTGATCCTTTCACTCTACAAATTGAATGTAACTTTAGTGTACAATGTATTGTCATGCAAATCAATAATGAAAAACTACATATATGTGTACTGTACAATGCACGCATGTAAAAAAGAAAGTCTAGTTTATTTTATAATACATTTAGTGTTTATTTAGGATTCCATCGTTGTGTAGTACTATCTACCTTTCTAACTCAATGGTTCTGCTTTTGAATCACTCTCTGGTCACTGCCTGTGTGAAGCTTAAATGTTCTCCCTGTGTGCCCTTAATAATTTTTCTAAGTACTTCCACATTCCAAAACAAGCATGATAAGTTCACTTTAAATTCTAAGTTCACCTGGTGTTTGGCTGTAAGACAAACCTGGTATTTGTGTGTATGACAAACTGGCATTCCATCCAAGGGCTTTGCACCCAAGTGTGAAAAGAATTGGCTCTAGCTTTCTGTGAATCTACGGTATATTGAAAAAAGCTAATTCAGAAAATGGTTGTAAATTTAAAAAATATATATATAGTTTATTATGTAGTTTATTTTATTAACTCTCAAATCTGCATTTGCATAAGTACATTAACTGTGAACAAAAACATTTACCTGTTTTGCCCTCCAGGGGGCAGAGTTTGATGAAAGATATCTTGTTAAGTAAAATGTTTAAAATAGCTGAAGCCGGTGTTTTCCTGAGCACAGCTTGGGGTTTCCCTCTGAGGGGGGTGAATTTGACTGAAATCCTTGCCTACCATTTCTCCGCAGTGAGACAGCAGTTAGTTGATCAGAAGCATATTTACTTCTCAGTGTTCATCCTTGATCCTTTTTCTTCAAAGATTGCCCCATTCCTGTTAGTATTCTTGAAAAAAACTGACCATTCACCCATGGCAATGACAACCATCCTAATGAGAGGCAAAATTAAACAATGTAATAGCTGATAGAACCTTCATACATGTAAAATGCAGCTTCACATAATGCAGAAAGGCACTCAATGTATTTCACAGAAGAATATTTACAAAAATAACATTGCATTATTTATGTATGAACTATTCAATTTAGAATAAAAAAAAACTTTAATTGCTTCTAGTTTTGTTCTATGATATTTTTTTACCTGCTCCAATGATTTTTTTAAACTTTAGTAGGTGTATTTATGATGATGGTGTCGTAAACCCCTGGGCCTTTTTAGAATAAAATCTAAATAATTTATAAAAGAAAAAAGGGAAAAATGCAAAAGCAGTAGGAAGTGGGTGTAAATGTTTGAAAAGATTAATTATACATTGGAAAATCAAAGATGTATGATAAAAAGAAACATCCCTTGATCCTTGGAAATTTCCTTCTGAGGTAATGCTATGAAAGTTTCAGAAATAAGGGATTTTCTTGCATGTTCCCCAGAAAACAGGCCAACTGTTTAGCATGTGTGTATTATATATTCCTTTTTATCTCTTGCTGTGCATTTTATTATCTTATTTAGAAAACTTGAATCATAGATGTCATACATTATGATGATAACTGTACATGATTAAATAACCTTATAAGAAATTAGATAGACACATGCCGAGGCACAGATAAAATATATTTGAAGAAATATATAAAACAGTAATTATCCTGAAAATCCAGCGACTTTTTTGAAAAATAATTTTAAAAGGAAAATGGCCAAATGAGTGTTGACCTAGTTTAACACGCTTTTAACACTATTTTAATAATTATTAATATATTGGTTTTTCCATTTTTATTATGGGAATAACCTTTCTATTTATTTTAAGCGTGCATATATATATATATATATATATATATATATATATATATATATAAAGAACAGCTGACGGGTGAAGTAAATAAAATTGATTATCTTGTTACAGTGGCCCCTGTCAAAGATCAAAATATATTAGGCAACAAGTGAACAGTCAGTACTTGAAGGTGTGATGTATTGGAAGCAGAAAAAATGGGCAAGCATGAGCATGAATTTAACAAATGCCAAATTGTGATGGCTAGATGACTGGGTCAATGCATCACCAAAATGGCAAATCTTTTGGGGTGTTCCCAGTATGCAGTGGTTAGTGTCTACCAAAAGGCATCCAAGCAAGAACAACCAGTTAATTAACAATAGGGTCACGGGTGCCCAAGGCTCAATGATGCACATGGGCATTGAAGGCTAGTCTGTCTGGTTCGATATCACAGAAGAGGTACTGTAGCACATATTGCTGAACAACATAATGCTGCCCATGAGAGAAAGATGTTGGAACACACAATGTATCACAGCTTGCTATGAATGGAGTTGCGTAGCTGCAAACCAGTCAGAGTGCCCATGCTGACCCCTGTCCACTGCCTATAAAGTGCCTATAATGGCTATGTGAGCATCAGAAATGGACCATGGAGCAATGAAAGAAGATGGCATGATGAATCTTTTTTTTTCTTTTAGGATCTCTCTTTCTCAGCAGTGGTCTCTCCTGAAATGTATTGTGAGGTAATTCCTACACTAAAAGTGGTCAAAGTTAATAAAGACTTGGGAATTATCCAGGTGTTTTGGTACTGGAACAAATACAGGCACCTTGGTGTGATAATTCATTCTGTGAAAGAGGTTTAGTCAGAGGATATACAGTAGTTAGTCATAGATTGTTGTTGGAAAGAATATAGAAAGTGTTCTTCTCTAGCTTGTTTTTCAAGTTAAGGAACTAGGTTTTCTCTGGTTATATTGGTTGAGGTAGCTGTAGAGCCTGGAATTTCTAATGAGGTTGTTAGCAAAAGAAAAGTTCTTTAACGCAATACAGGTATTTCTTTGCCTCCTTGATGACATCATCTGAAAGTGTAAGTTGTTATTTAAGGGAATGTACAGCATAGCAGACAGTTTATGGGAAAATTGGAGAAGGAAACTTTTCACCATCTATAAGTGTAAGGTGTTGTTTAAGAGAATGTATGGTAGAGAGCATGAGTTTATGAGAAAATTTGGGAAGGAGACCCTTCATGTTTTTCTGGCATGTGGCAGTCCCAAAGGATGCTGTGTTGAATTTGGATGGGAGTCCTTGGGCAGACTAATAATGGTTGCACCTGTAACGAAAAGATGGTGCTTTTTATAGCATAACATTGAAAAGGCAGAAAGCAGATTTGATGAAAAAGAAAGGCATAGATGTAAAAATGGAAGATGAATCTCAGAGAAGGTTTAAAATGGAAGAGTTATTTCCAGGGTGAAAAGGAAATAAGGTAAGAGACAACAAGATTTGGCATATAGGCTTCATCAGGTGTGTAACTGAAAAGGAAAAGGCAGATAACATATATAGGAGGGGATGTAGGGAACAGAGCTGGGCAGGAGAAAGTAGTGAAAAGTGAGAGTATGTGTAAAAAGCTGCCTTTAGAGAAGACAAAGGCAGAAATTTAATTTTTAGCTGGTCAATAAAGGCCTAGAGAAATATATGATTGCAGGCTGAGAATGAGTTTAGCTTCTTCTGTTTTACAATGAACAGGGTCTTTGAAGCTCTAAAAAGAATGCCATCTATATTATTATTATTATTATTATTGTTTAGAAGATGCTTTTATTTAAGCAACTTGAAAAAGTGTAAAATATATATTTCATTTTAAGTATTTTTGAAACTCTGTGTGCTTGAGAACTCTTCGGCTCATAACAGTTTCCAGGGTAGGATTTCACATTTGGGGTTCAACCATAAGCCAGCAAACAGTTGTTTATTTCTTCTTGGAATCTAGAAGTAAGCTGGATGTACTTGTTATTATTTTCTCTTTATTGTGTCCCTTGATGGCGGCACGGTGGCGCAGTGGGTAGTGCTGCTGCCTCGCAGTTGGGAGACCTGGGGACGCTTCCCGGGTCCTCCGCTGCGTGGAGTTTGCATGTTCTCCCCGTGTCTGCGTGGGTTTCCTCCGGGCGCTCCGGTTTCCTCCCACAGTCCAAAGACAGGCAGGTTAGGTGGACTGGTGATTCTAAATTGGCCCTAGTGTGTGATTGGTGTGTTTGTGTGTGTCCTGCGGTGGGTTGGCACCCTGCCCGGGATTGGTTCCTGCCCTGTGTTGGCTGGGATTGGCTCCAGCAGACCCCCGTGACCCTGTGTTCGGATTCAGTGGGTTGGAAAATGGATGGATGGATGGATGTGTCCCTTGATCACCTGATTGGAAGGGATGTGGCACAGATGCTTGAGAGAACAATGTTTGTTAGGGCATCTAGTGACCTTTTTCTTTTTTTTTGGTCATCAACCAAAATCTAATAATGCATAAAGGGCACCTGAGTAAACAAACACTTTTAAAAAAGTAATTTACTAATTGACAATAACTTTCTACAACAACTGGTAATGTGTGAAAAAGTAATTGCAACCTAGGGAACCAATTTAAAGGGACATTTACATTCATCTGATTGAACAAAGCGTAATTACAGCTATCTCTGTTCATTATAAACCTCACTTATTGTGACCCTTACCATCACATTTATTTTGCCAAAGATTCAACAAGCACAAAATGCAAAATCAAAGGAAATTCCCAAAAAGACCCCCAAAACGTTGTTTACATCTTTTACATCTTCATGGCTATTGGTTGAACGTTTTAGGAAAACCCTTTGTGAAAGATGCCTGCATTCATTTTTATTACTCAAATTGTAGAAAACGTGCATATGACAAATGCATGAATACTCTATATTTGATTATTTTGATACAGTTCAAAGCAGCGAACTGCACGCTTTGGTAAGATACACTATTTGAAATACTGTACAGTATGTGCTGCAATGCTCAAGTTGTTTTTTCTGTCTGTTTCTACAGACTTACATAGTCTTGCTTGTGTTTCTTGTTTTCAAAGGTGGCTGGAAAATCACAAACAACCTCAAAGAAATGCTCTTCTTATCTATTTGTTTGTACAATCACCAGTTCAAAAATGCTTTTGGGGACAAATACAATTTGAAATAATCATATAGTACATTGTCAGCAGTGTCCAGTGGGACTTCAATGTTTTTTTGAAATATGGCAACCAAGAGACTTTCCAGAGATAAACTTCTCAAACAACAGTCACAGAAATTTGTACAATGTCACTTACACTCATGCTTGGCACTTCTTTTGTCACTTTCTTATGGTAGTTCAACATCTTCATGTAGCGTTGCAGAATCTTAGTTATCAACAATGTGGAGTTATTTCTTTTGATGAAGGCAGTGGCCTGTGTTTGCTATAAGGAAAATGAATGCCTAAATTACTTGGGGACTTGGATGATTTTGTGATTTCTAGGTCAGTTTTCTTGATATTTAGCGTTCTACCCGTTAATGATGAAGCTGGCGTAATTGATGCCCTGGCAGGTCCCAAAGGGTCCCTTCATCAGTTGTTTGCTCATCAGCAAGCAAAATCTAAATATCAAATGAAATAGTAAGGGATTAGCAAGAAGTAGGCAGAGAAAAGCATGCCACCAGTTTGGTTTATAGCAGCTTTTGGGTCTAAAGGAAACCCGTGGACAAGAGAAAAAGCTACATTAGTGCAAAGGCTGTTGGAGAGAAATACAGACTGTATTTGTAACAATGTGCCTCAGAAGAGAAATAAGCAAAGGCACCAACATAAGCCTGGGACACTGGTGTTCTGAGTTGAATAATGAAATGATACACTAGAATAGTGAACTCAGGGAAATCAGGCAAGTGGCTGCAAGAATGCTGTAGTTGGGACCAGGTTGCAAATATTGTGTTTAGAGGAGGAGTAGAAAGTGTCCATCACTCACTTATCAATGCATCACAGCATAAATGGTCAAAAAGCGGGCATATGGGACTATACCCTATGTCCCCAAATTGGGTCACTAACAGGCCAACACTAGGTGTAGTGGTGGAGATATACACTGAGCTGTTAAATGGGCTTTAAACTTGGTATTCCTGGTATAAAAGTAGTCCTGCCTATAAAGTAGTTATGCAACTTTGAACTTGTGACCCTAGAGCAGAGTTTAAAGGAGAATCATAGCTAAATGCAAAATGAGAATAGGGCTGTTATGGTTAAAGGCTCTGCTGGCAAAAGGAAGAGACAAAGAAGGAAAAGGGAATGCTTAGTATATCCAAGGTGCACCTAATTAACCGTTCATAACCCCTTGAAAGTCTCAAAATTGTGGTAGGGTCCCTTGTATTCTATTTCTCTCTGTTATAATAAAAAATCCTGCGATGAGACGAGACTTTTTGGAAGATTTTTCCAAGTCCCGTGACTTGAGATCTTGGCCATGAGATTTTTTCAAGTCACACCATTTTCACACATGCACACGGTAATCTCATCTCTCATTTGTGTGAATGCTTTTGACAGACACATTTTCTGCTCTCTCAGCTCTTATGAATGTTAATGTTTTCCTCACTTTAAGTTCCCAATTAAAGAAGACGTATTATGTCCAAATCTGATTGAAGAATTTCATCATGAAGGGTTATCAACTGAAATAATGAGTACATGGGAAATCCTGGCAGCAAGAAACGAATCAAACGAATTAATGCCAAAAATGTCAAACGATTACATGGCAAATTGGTAAGTGCGCATCAATAGACTATGCTGAAACAGTTGGTGGTGATCGTGCGGAAGATGAAAACATATACTTACAATATCCCGAAGAATAACTACAACTGGTAACACCATCTGGTCTTCCATCACATGAATTACTGTAAAAAGAAGGATGTATCCAAGAAAGGTAATGTAGTACATCTTCTGCGGATAACATCATACAACAAAGGAGATCTTGATATGCCATTCGTATTAAATGTTAACAGTTTCCTGTTAGCCAAATGCAACGAATAATTCCTAATGCAACATGAAACATGATTTACATTACAATTACTACGTTTTAATATTTTTTAATATGGTTACTCGCTGTAACATAAAATAGTTAGTAAATTGTACATCCGTATCCCCATACGCGAGTGGTAGGGCCGCAAAGAGGCTAGCGCGTAGTGCAAGCATGGGGGTTGGCGAGCGAAGCGAGCAGTGGGCAAAGCCCCCTAGTATTGATATATTTCAGACGCTGCCACCTACTGAACATTTTATGTATTTTCTTGTTTAGTAAAATTTGTTCTATTCCTCGAGTTTTTTCAAGATGTTGAGTGAAGTGAAAGAGGCATCATGCAGTCAGTTATTTCCCATTAAATATATTGTATGTGTGTGAAATTCAAAAATTAGTATTTGATTTAAAAGTACTTGATGAAGTATTTAATTGCTGCACCTTAATTTATTCACAACGGAATGTGTATCCAGTGTATGCTCTATGCTCCAATGTGCTCTACACAATCTTTGAGTTTGGTATTTTATAGTTCTTAAAAGCAAGAATAAAAATTTTAGCAGTAAAAGCTATACTCAGGCTAACAAACAGCTTTTTTTGGAGTTATTCTTCACAATCTGTCCAGTGTTGCACATGCACAGCTAGAGGGTATACCCTGAAAAGTAAAAAAAAAGTGTTAGAAATCACTGAATTGTGAATTACTCCAAAAGTGAGAAAAAAGACTTAAATTTCAGTTTTGGTAGGGTGTTTCCTTTTATTTTCTTTATTTTCCTTTTATTTTATCCATTGAAATGCAATGATTTTGCTCTCCATACTCTTAACTAACTAAAGGCCTGTTTATACTTAGTGCATCCACTTTGCTGAGAGGGTTCACTAGTGTGCATGTGACATAAATTTTGTCAGCAGTTATTATTGTGCACGGACCCTCTTGTGAATGACCAAGTGCCTCTAGAATGTTATGACTATAGAGATCTGTGCATTCCTGTGCACATCAACTGCGAATCTGGTAGACAAGATAATATGGGCTCATTCAGGGAATAGTTGTGTGATTCATCGCTACTATATAGTCTAACATCAGAAACATACAGAGATATACAAATGTGCACAAATTGATGGCAAGAAATTGCCCAGACCCTGGGGGAAAAAAAGTTTCTGCAGGCAGAAATGGAAACAGCTGTTAGACTGAAATGTAAAGGGAAAGCAAAACCTTTGGGGGCAAAGTTGGGGGATTTTGCATCAGTGATGTGTCATGCACTGAATGCTTATACTGTAAGCAGACCAGGGTGCACATTCTCTATGTGCGATCATGTATGCAAATGTCAGTGCCCAAGTATAAATGGGCCTTAAGAGTTGCAGCACTTGTCTGGAGTTAATGACATTTCATTTTGCCTAACCTGCTGTAAAACCAAGAAAAGAAAAAGGTTTCTGTTGTTTGTTACTGACATAAAAAGTGGATATTCTGCGTGATCCTGGTCTGAAGTGTAAGGCAGTGTTGATTTTGTCTGAAGATTATGTCTCTGTGTATGAAGCAGGTAGTCCAATTAATAAATTCATATGATAAGTGATTGCATTCTGTGTAACTAATTGTATCCACAGCACCCAAGTAAGTTGCTACAATTGAACATTGATGGGACTCCCTGATTACCACTGGGTGTACCTTTAAAGATGATAATTGGATATGTCAGCCTATGGGGTTGATCAGGGGCTCATAACTCATTAATGTTGACCCAAAGAGGCAGCATGGTGTATTACCATATGTACTTCAGAACAGGTCATCCATTTAAAGCTAAGCATGTTTGGGCCCGGTCAGTACTTGGATGGGAGAAAATGAAGGAAAACTTGGGTAGCTGCTGGAAGAGGTGTTGGTGAGGCCAAAAGGGGGCACTTACCCTGTCGTCTGTGAGTGGATCCCAATGCCCTAGTGCAGTAATGATGGGGACACTGTTCTGTAAAAATGGAGCCGTCCTTTGGTTGAGACGTAAAACTGAGGTCCTGACTCTCTGTGGTCATTAATAATCCCTGGGCATCCTTCATAAAGAGTTGGGTGTATCCAAATGTTAAGACTAAATTGCCTACCATGGCCTAGTCATTCTGGCACCCTAATGGTCCCCTGTCTCTAACTGGCTATCTCTCTCACCACTTCACCACCTAACAGCTAATGTGTGGTGAGCATACTGGAAAAAATGACTGCCTTCACATCATCTGGATCATGTGGATGCTACACATTAGTGGTGGTTGAAATACTGAAGCACTTTGAGTAGTGAGAAAAACGCTATATAAATGTAAAGAATTATTGTTATTTATTATTATTATTAACCTTTTTGGTTGATTTGGTAGTTTGGTTCTCTATGTGTACGTTCTTCCCTTAAGTTCATTTTTTAAAATAAAGACACCAGTTTCTGAATAATTTTATGAATAATTTTAAAAATTATTTTATGAACTTAACCTGGGACTAGAGGGCCACCCCAAGAACCACCTTCTTATCACAATCTGACAGAACATTGAAGACTGATGGGGTATCATTTAGTGAACATGTGAAGACTTCTCACATATGGTTTGATGGTGTCTTCCATTGCTCAGAAATTATTTGAAAATAATTACAAAAAATAAAATACTGTAAATATGTATTCCCAGCTGCTATCAGAAAAACACACAATTTAAGTGATGACAGAAAGTTTCTCTGTGGCAAGCATAAAAAGATGGTAAACCACAAATAGTTGACTTGTCACAAATTACACAGACAAAACTGTAGACCTTTTCATTTTATAGAATGTTTATAAGAAAGAATTTTGAAATGGAACTTTTAGAGTTATTTCAATCAAAAAGAGGAAACTTCTCTTCTGTAAGATAAGAGAGAGAGGCAGATATTCTGCCAGAAATTATTTAATCATGTTCAAGGATGCTTGAAACATATATTCGACTTTAAGTTTTGATCTCTGTTGATTGTTAACTTTGATTTTTGGGATCACTCAAACTGTAAAAAATATATATTTTTTCTTTTAGTCACTGTGTCTGCTAAAGGAAGAATAACAATCTTATTAATTAAAGTTATAAACTCAAAGGAAAAATGTAAATACTTTCTGCTACCTTACTGATAATAAAAATGTTAAGGGTCTGATGACTTTTCATGGCTTGGAAAACAGGTCTCTAAAAAGCTTGCTGGCACAAAATCCTAAAGCATGGTGAAAACATACATAGTTCTTTAGGTGTTAATGTTTGTAAACTATAATAAATGGTGTATAAAGGTAGGTTTGAATAAAACGTTATTCATTTTTGTAGTTAACACTAAAAGCTGTGAGTAATTATTGAAAAAAAACAGCAGTAGTCAATAAGTATCTGTTTTTAGAATGGAAAATCTGAATACTACAAAGGAGCAGTATTTAAGTGCATGAAGTGGTAGTTATATGTCAAATCACTTGAAGTGCTTTTAAACTGCAAGAAAATAAGGAGACTATTGTGTCCTTCTCAGTTTTAGTTATGTATAGTGTATGATTAAACTTCAGCATTTTTGATCTGACATAATGGTGTGCATTTTTATGATTCTTCATTTAAGTGTATTTATTGTAAAAAGCATTTTTCCTTTAATAAGTGTGAGGTGAAAGTAACTGTTTTAGACCAGCATCTCATGTAATTGCAGTAATTGTGAGGAAAAAAGTAAAAAAATAAATAAATAAATAACCAGCAGCATTTCATTTTATTGCATAACATAAATATTATCTAATGTAGTGTCAGCCCTTCACTGAAGTCTAAAAGGGTTTCATAACCAACTTCTTTTAAAGTTTCATTCATTGTTCTTATTGCTATATTTTCATAATGATTACCCTATAAAATGTATGTAAAAATGATGATAAATAATAATCTACAGTATGTACTTTATATTGTTATAAAATTAAGACTGCAATACACTCTCTTATTGAACCGCTGTCTGTAGTTACTGGGTATAGTTTTGTTATCATACAGTTGGATGCTGTTACCATTCCATCCCTTAAAGTTAAAGGCTCCCTTCTTGGTAACTTGTCTTCTCCTTACTGTCATTGTCCACTTCCTATTGCAGACAAGCACAAGGTTATTAATAAAGATACTGTAGGTTGAGTATGTTGAGTTTCATTTAATTTAGTCTATGAAAAAACATTTGAATAGTTTCTGACTTACTTAAGAGTGGGGCAAGTTTGAAATATAGTAGAACACTTATGTAGTATTTTACTAATGAACAACAAAAAAGCATTAAAAGCAGGAAATTGTCAATGATTTCTCTGAATCCCATTAGTATAGGTCTGAGTACATTATGTATAGAGTTTTTTTTAATTTCCCTGCTATTGTACAGTTAATAGTGTCCTGATTTGGTTGACTTAATATCTGGAATTATTATTGTCATTTTTGCTTCAGATTGTTATTCCTTTAATGAATGCTGCCACTAAAGCCTTACACCTGATTCCAGTGTAGCAAATTCAACACTATATTTGAGTTTTAAAACCAATAAACGGCATTCACACTGCAGCATTTTTTCACTAACATGTGACTCAGATCTGATGTTTTTAGAGGAATGTAATTAACTTAGAGAGCAACATGGAATCAAAACTTTTCAGAGGGGATTTACTGCTCTTGTAATGTCCAAACCTTTCCCATCATGCTGTCACCAGTTCTGTCTTCTGTGCTTTGAGCAAGTTTCTTCTACATATAGAACAATGGTAATGATAAATATGCCCAAACCAACAGCTATGATCTTTTGTTTCCTGCTTCTTGTCATTTTTACCTTGAGCTTACAAATTTGCAGATGTTCTGCACTATGTGAAGTAGCACAAAAAACAGAAATTTTATGTTATTTTGTGTCTGTCTGACAAAATTGTTTTATTAATTTTGCGCATGTGGGCCATATTCGGGAAAATATCTGTACTTGTACTAGATTTGAATCCCTCACAAAATGAATTAGAACAATTATAATAAGAAAAAAATCAAATACAAGACAAAAATCAAGATAGAGCTACATATAGCTGCATTGTGAACGTAGCCGTTAAAAGGCTCTTCAGACAAGAGCTGTTTTATGTTCAACAAAAGTATCCAAAAAATTTGAAATATTTGAAAATGCTAAATATGGGAATATTATATCAGAGTTCTACTGTAAGTGTCTTTTTTTCTGTGCAGGGGCCCAAGGATTTCACGTTACACCAGAATGCACATGACATTGTATATTGTATCATATTTCCTTCCTTTATGCTTTCATGTTTTACAAATGTCTTTTATTACTGGCATACTAGGTAATATACTGTAATTCCCCTATTAATTTGACTTTTAAGGCAAACTTTCCAGCCTTGTCCCCAGTGCTGCTTGGCGGGGTTCCAGATCCTTCCAAACACCTAGATGTAAAGATTGATTGTAGAAAAAGTGGTGTATGTAATAATAAGAGAGAAAGGTGGTACAGTAGACACTGTTGTTGTCTCACGAGGCCTTAGTCACATTCTCTGTGACTACATAGGATTTCTCTGGGTACTCTGGCTTCCACACCATATTTCAAACAAGTGCAGGTTTTGGTTGCTTTGCATTTCTATTTTGATCCAGTATGAGTCAGTATGTGTTATGAACTTTCAAAGCGAGTCGTCCGATTCTTCAAGATGCCCACTGGGGGTGGATTTACTGTCGAACTTCAGCTAGATATATGAGCAATCACAAGATCTTTATAAAATAGACAGTGTACTTTCACAAAAATGCTCTTATGACACAAAAGAAAGCTCCATGGAGCACAAAAGGATGTGCCTAAAAAGGCAATCTAAGGCAAACAAGTCCCAATATTGCGAATTTCCCATTGGGATTAATAAAGTATCTATCTATCTATCTATCTATCTATCTATCTATCTATCTATCTATCTATCTATCTATCTATCTATCTATCTATCTATCTATCTATCTATCTATCTATCTATCTATCAATAAGAAACCAGAAATGTAGCCAACAGCAGAGTGTGAAGTAAAAAATTCACAAAAGCACAGTACAAATATACATAACTCACAAAACCCATAGCAAAATCAAATAAACAACCAGGATCTGTGGAGAACTCTTGCCTTTAAAGGACTGAAAGCAGTCACTGGTGGTGATGGGCAGGTGGTTCTGCTTCTTGGAGAACCATCTACAAGATATAAGGCACAAAATACAGGCATAGAAAACCAAGTAGATAATTAACAAAAGTAATATTATTTTAAATAATTGATGCAAAAATTAATGAAAAGTCTGCGGTGGGTTGGCACCCTGCCCGGGATTGGTTCCTGCCTTGTGCCCTGTGTTGGCTGGGATTGGCTCCAGCAGACCCCCGTGACCCTGTGTTCCGATTCAGCGGGTTGGAAAATGGATGGATGGATGGATTAATGAAAAGTACATACAGGACAGGCTAGCTGAAATATAACTGTATCAGTGTGTGCAGTACAATAGGATAAGACCCCACGTGTAATGACTGCCCAAGATGGTAGCAGTTAAAAGTGATAAGTCAAAGTCGAATGTGATGTGAGGATGTAATTAAAAGAGTATAATGGCCAGGACACAGATAAAATCTTAAGTTGAGAGAAATAGTGAGAGAGTCAAAAAACATAATATTTAATGTAGCCTAAGCCTAAAAATGCAAATCATAAATCAATTGTGAAAAACACAACACAGTTTGTAGACTGAGAGATCTTTAACAACGATGACACTAGAGTTTTAAGTTTTAAATTAGTAACAAACTCAGACAGTAAAGGAATGTACAGCAATGACCATTATACCATCATGATAATCACATCACGCATCACCTACTCACAGACATCTTGCCTAGCAGCAGCCTGGCAACTCTGCATTACAAACAACAAACAATGTCACGGCAATAATAAAAACAAAATGAATGCCTCAGAAAGATGTCTTTTAAAATGAACATCTTCAAAATGTCCTAAATAAAAAAACAGATCAGATTATTGCATTCTTTGACCTCTAAAACTCCCAAAATCTTACCTCCATAACTTTTTGAGTCCAAAGAAAAGGCTGTTAAAAATAAATAAATAAATAACAAAGTCCATTGTTCAATGCCACTGAATTTGGAAAAATTTTAATTCTGAAATTGCTCTAATTTGCTTTGAGTAGATGGATGTATCAAACATACTATTTTTTTGCTAATTTAATGCCAGATGGTATGCTTTAGTGATAAATTACACAATAGCTAAAATGCAACCATAAAGCTCCAGGGTCAGATTTCAGTACTGACTCATAACTGTGATCAAATCAGTTCACCTACCTATGAGTTGTACATATTGGCTGAAACACAAAAGGCATAATCAATTGTCTTTGGCGTGGGAGGAACTTTCCTTTAGCTGAGTGGCCAAATATGCTAGATTGAAAAAGGAGCCAAGATCAGGGCAAATAGGAAATGATAAAGTTTCATTTTGAGCCTCTGTATCTTCTTGGGTTTCTGCTAAAAAACGTTATTTTGACAGAATATATGTTTAGATGGATCAAGAGTTTACTAATATATAGTAATTGTAAAATGCATTGTGTTGGCAAAAAACAATTATCCAAACTGGACAACATGCTGACGTTATGGCTCCAGAGAACAGCCTTTATTTCAAGCCTGTTCAGTCTGGTTGTGGAGTTTATGATCTCTCCATGTTACTGTGCGGTTTGATGTGGGTTGAATGGTTCTCCACAGTTTCATTAATGGGTCACTCTAAACTATTCATATATGGATATCTGTGGGTGTGTGCATGAATGTGTCTTCCACTGGACTAGTGTCCAAAAGTTTGGAAATAAAATATCTAAAATAATTCACAGTATTGTTCATTAAAATAAACAACTTTGACAACATTTCTGATTTTTTCATGCTTTGCTAATATGTGTACAGTTGCCAAAAATAATATTTTTCAGAATTGAAATCAATTATATTCAGCAAAAGAAAATGAAAACAAAAAAAAAAACATATTTTTGTATTCACATGTCACCTCATTTGAGCATTCTCATCTATCCTATTTCTTTGTAGTATGAACTTGTGAGGTGCCAGAGTCTATCCCAGTAGCACAGAGGAAGCTACACCCTGAAACATCTGAGGATGCACCCACATGATCAAAACGCAAAGAGAAGAAAGAGCTATAAAAAAAAAGAAGAGGGAAAATGTGCAAACTGCTTAGAGAACAGTTGAAATACAAATACAAATTTTACTTATTTTTTTATCTGGTTTACCTGGCATGTTCAAGGCTTGGTTATACCAACATGGCATCTTGCACCATATCCTGTGGCCTCTGCTGGTGTACGAGGTGACTATGTCAACTGTGGCGAGCCTGGAGAGGAAGATTAGTTGTTACCTCCATAGGTGGCTGGGTCTGCCATATACAGTAGTTTAAGCAGCGCAACACTGCTTGGGAGGAGCAATAAGCTCCAGCTCCCAATAAGCAGCCTTGAAGAAGAGTTTAAAGTGCCACGCACAAGAAAAGTGTTGCTCTATTGGGACTCCAGGGACTCTAGGGTGGTATCAGCAGGAATTTTAGTACAGACTGGCAGGAAGTAGAGAGTCTGGAGCTGGCAGACTTGGCTGAAACACAAGGCTCTGATAGGTGTTTTGGCACCAGGGCGGGCGGGTTTGGGAGCGATCTCACAACCTTTGTACAATAAGGCAAATGGCAAGGACGGACGGCATCTGTTCCTTAAGGAAGTGCATGCAGGTGTGGAGGAGCAGCAAACCAGCAGGATGGTGAGCATGTGGCAGCAGGGAGCATGGACAAGATGGAAGGGAGTGCTGGAGTGGGAATGATCTTGCTGAACCACAGCATATCAAGTTCATGGTTCAAGCTGTGTATCATGTCCTACCCAGCCCAGCAAATCTATGTACCTGGGCCAAGACTGAGTTTCAAGTATGTCCTCTCTGCACTGAAAAGGGCTCACTGGAGCCCATCCTCAGCAGGTGCACAGTAGCCCTCAGTGAGGACTTCTACCACTGGTGACACGACCAGGAGCTCAAGTCAGTGGCAGAGGCCATCTCTAGAGTCATGGCTAATAACAGGATCATTCACAGCCAAAGGGACATCACATTGTCAAGGCAGGAGAGCAGCCTCAGCCACAGCCTTCTGTAGCAGCCGGCCTGCTCACCTCAGTGCTGGACTGGGAATTACAAGTAAACCTAGGCAGACAAGTGTTAAGTCTCTGGACCACGTTACACCAACTTCTTTGAGGTCAGACATGGTATTAACATCTGCCTCTTCAAAGCATGTGCTTATAGTGGAGTTGACAGACCAAGTACCATGAGCTGGTGGAGTAGCGCCAAAGGAGTGGCTGGAATGCTCCTTGTGAGTCCACTGAGGTGGGGTGTAGAGGCTTTGATGGCCGCTCTTTATGCAAGGTCTACACCCTGTCCTACATCACAGGATCTGCAAATAGGAGAGCCATAAAGTACACCATATGAGGTGCAGAGAGGACCTCTAGGTGGATTTGGATCAGGAGGTCTAAATCATGGGCTATTGCTGCTGGGACACAAGCCAGTGCCCGATCAATCCTGACTGGGTCACCTGAGCAAATGTGTCTGATGTTATGAGACCCGAAACACCTGATGACCTCAGGAAACATCAATGATGATGTGTCCTAGAGCATCCTTGGATGCATCTTTAAACTAATTATATGAAACTTGTGGCAAATTCTGCTCAGAGCAAATGGTCAGAATGGAATGTCCTAAAAGAAAATGGTATTGTGTGGCACCCAAAATATTTACATCGTGGGTCAGGTTGCTGCCACAGCCGGACTGCGAATGGAAAGTTCACCAGCAGCATTTGCTCAGGAATATGCCGGCCTAATCATGGCTTTGGAAATAGGAGTATCAGTGTGCCAAATCTGCAGTATATTAAAATAAACTCTGGTCATGGATCTGTGCACAACGAACCCACATCGGCTAATATTGCATTGTTTAACTCAAGATTTCTTTATTACAGACTCAAAACTTGACTTGCTATGCTTAACAGAAACTTGCAAAAAACCAAATGATTTTACATCTGTCACGGAAGTGAAGCCACCTGGATACATTCACTTCATGGATCCTCACAGCTCAAGACAAGGCGGAGGAGTCACAGTAATTGCTAGATCGAAGTTAAACATCAAAAGAATTCCCATTGACGTTCCATTGTCTTTCGAGTGCCTGGTTCTTAAGCTAATAACAAAATCTAGTCCTGTCTCACTTATTGTTGTCTATCGTCCCCAGAAATACAATGCATCTTTTTTATCTGATCTGACTGAATTATTAACCCACTTAAGTTCACTTTCCCAGAGAGTCATTCTTCTTGGCGATTTCAACATCCATATTGACATTACTACATGTAAACTGAGAAATGAATTCCTATCCTTACTGGACTGTTTGACTTGGTGCAGCATGTTGATTTTCCCACCCACTCTGGTGGCCATATACTGGACCTGATCTGCACATCTGGATTATCTGTCGGCAACACTTATAGCAGTGATTTGGGACTCTCTGACCATAAAGCAGTGCTTTTCACTGTCTCATTACCTCTCCCTCCTCTTACATGTAAACATCAAATTTCTTTCTGAAACCTTAAAAAATCTGTCCCTCTGTTCTTAATGGATCCACTTCTGATCTTTTTCTGTCTTCACCTATTCCATCAACACTAGATAGTCTTGTTGACCACTATAACTCAGCCCTTCATTCAACATTTGATAAAACAGCTCCTTTAAAACATAAGGAGGTTTCCTTTAAGCGTTTACCTCCATGGTATAATTTAGAACTACAATCTATGAAAGCAACTGGCCAACGCCTTGAGAGAATGTCACGTAAGACTGGCCTCACTGTTCACATCCAGGCTTTCTCTGACCATCAAAGGGCTTACAGGGATGCACTAACTGCAGCCAAGAACACATATTATGGCAGAATAATAGAAAGTGGTCATGATAACCCAAGGGTTTTGTTCTCTGTAGTTAATAAATTACTTCAGCCTGCATCTGGCCCAATTACCTCCTCTACTGTGAAAAATTCCTCCACTTTTTCTGCAATAAAATTAAAGATCTAAATAATTCAACTAACATAAATTCATCATCCATTTATATCCATACATCTCTTGACACTGGGTTTGTGCCAGCCACTTTTAAAATTGCTTCTGTAACCCCCATGTTAAAAAAGTCTGGTCTTGATGATGATGATCTTAACAATTTTGGCCTATTTGTGAATTTTCCCTTGGGATTAATAAAGTATCTATCTATCTATCTATCTATCTATCTATCTATCTATCTATCTATCTATCTATCTATCTATCTATCTATCTATCTATCTATCTATCTATTTTCCACTTACCTTTTCTGTCAAAAGTTCTTGAGCGTGTTGTAGCTTCTCAGCTCACCAATTACTTAACCTCTAATAATTTGATGGAACCCTTTCAGTCTGGTTTCAGGGCGCAGCACAGCTGTGAAACTGCTCTTCCTCGGGTAACCAATGATTTGCTTATGGCAGCAGACTCTGGACAAACCAGCATATTAATTCTGTTAGACCTCAGTGCAGCATTGACCATGGAGAACATGCTTGGTATCTCTGGCACTGCTCTCCAGTGGTTCAAGTCCTATCTAACTGATAGGCAAGAGTTTGTTAGTTTTGGCAACAGCAGATCCAGCTCAGTGCCAGTCATACAAGGAGTTTCTCAGGGCTCTGTCCTCGGCCCTCTTCTCTTCTGTATTTGTATGCTTCCCCTTGGCCATATTATTCGGAGCTATGGACTGGGTTATCATTTTTATGCAGATGACACTCAACTCTATTTCAATGTCAAAAGTGCATCTTCATCAGAGTTTTCTCCGCTCACAACTTACCTCAGTGAAATTAAAACCTGGATGCAGCAGAACTCTTTAAATTAAATTGCAACAAAACTGAACTCCTGCAAGTTGGCACTAAAGCTCTACTTAAGAAAATGAGTTCCTTTTCAGTCACTCTTGACCGTGATCTCATCAGACCTTCTTCTGATGCAAGGAAGCTTGGTGTCATTTTTGATTCCTCCCTTTCTTATTCCACCCACATAAACCACATTAAGAAACTTTCTTACTTTCACCTCCGTAACATATCCCGAGTTCGCTCATTCCTCTCCTTTTCAAATGCTGAGAAACTTGTCCATGCTTTTATCACATCCCGCATCGATTATTGTAACTTGCTGCTGGCAGGTGCCCCTTCTAATCTTATATCACAGCTCCAGTTTATTCAAAACTCTGCTGCAAGAGTCCTTACACGAACCAGCAACAGTGAGCACATCACACCCATCCTGCTTCGCCTTCACGGGCTCCCTGTGTCTTACAGGATTGAATATAAAATTCTATTAATAACTTACAAAGCTTTAAGTGGCCTTGCACCGGACTACATCAGTGACCTTCTAAATCACTATGCTCCTGTTCGCCTATTATGGTCCTCTGATTCTGGTAACCTTGTTGTGCCTCACACTAACCTGCACTCTATGGGTGACAGGGCCTTCAGCTCCATAGCACCCAGACTTTGGAATGACATCCCAAAATTAATTAGATCAGCTGACTCCATCCATTCTTTTAAAAAACAACTTAAAACTCATCTATTTAGGAAGGCTTTTAACTTAACTTAACATTCTGCCCTTTCTTTCAGTTTACCTCTCTGTCCATGTGCTCAGGATAATTTGTGTGTCTGTTATATCACAAATTAGGTTATTTGTTAGGTTTTTCTTTTAGTATTGAATTTAGTATTTTACTCTGGTTTATTGTCCTTTTTCTATTTAATGCTTTTTTATCTGTTTCATTGGTCTATTTAGGAAAACATTTGTATCCAATGTTAGGTATACCCTGCTGTTTTTTTTTTCTAAGACTCTGTGAAGCGCCTTGAGTATGGGAAAGGCGCTATATAAATATGAGGTATTATTATTATATTTATAATATATAAACTGCTCAAAAAAATTAAAGGAATACTTTGATCTCAGATCTCAATGGGAAAAAAAATTATGCTGGATATCTATACTGATATGGACTGGGTAATGTGTTAGGAACGAAAGGATGTCACATCATTTGATGGAAATGAAAATCATCAACCTACAGAAGCTGAATTCAAAGACACCCCAAAAATCAAAGTGAAAAAATGATGCAGAATTCTAGTCCATTTTGCTGAAATTTCATAGCACCATCTCAAAACCGTACTCAGTAGTTTGTATGGCATCCTACGTGCTTGTATGCATGCCTGACAATGTCGGGGCATGCTCCTAATGAGACGACGGATGGTGTCCTGGGGATCTCCCAGATCTGGACCAGGGCATCACTGAGCTCCTGGACAGTCTGAAGTGCAACCTGGCGGCGTCGGATGGACCAAAACATAATGTCCCAAAGGTATTCTATTGGATTTAGGTCAGGCGAGTGTGATGGGGCCAATAAATGGCATTAATTCCTTCATCCTCCAGGAACTGTCTGCATACTCTCACCACATGAGACTGGGCATTGTCGCGGTCAAGGTGCCATTGTCTAGCCTGTAGAGGTCTGTGCGTCCCTCCATGGATATGCCTTCCCAAACCAACAGACCCCCGTGACCCTGTGTTCGGATTCAGCGGGTTGGAAAATGGATGGATGGATGGATGATATCACATAATAAGATTTGGATGATTTTAGACTCCTGGAGACCTCATCCATCAAGCTGCCTCCCCCATTTGGCCATTCCACGGCTGAAACAGTGTTGGGCCAGCCAATCCGTTGAAAAGACCCCTCTTTCTCACGATTCCTGCAATCCTCCATCAGGGATGACTTTACCTTAGGCAGGCAAAACAACTTGGCAGGTGGGCCGTGGCACCAAGTGCCACCTTTGAGTACCGAGAAGAGAAACAGAATAGGTGAGGGCTAGTATCCATTTCTAACTATCATGTTACTTATGTTTTAGTGCTAATGACTAACAACAGAGATGCAGTATGTACAGTTAATCAGCAGCTCTAGTCAGGATATACTAAACTGAAGTAGTGAGTCTTCAGCCGGGATTTAAAAGCTGAAACCGAAGGGACATCTCTTATAGTAGCAGGCAGACCATTCCACAGTTTAGGGGCCCTGTAACTAAAAGCTCAACCTCCCATTGTTATTTTATTAATCCTTGAGAACCATAAGCAGACCAGCATCTTGAGATCTTAATGTGCGCTCTGGTTTGTAAGTCATGATAAGCCGGACCTCGGCCATTTATATGTTATATGCTTTATATGTTAAAAGAAGGATTTTGAAATCTGCCCTAAACTTAACTGGGAGCCAGTGTAAGGATTTAAGAACTGGAGTTATGTGTTCATATTTTCTTGTTCTTGTAATAATTCTTGCAGCCACATTTTGTATTAACTGGAGGCTGTATAAAGAACAGTTTGAACATCCAGTGAACACCGCATTGCAGTAGTCAATCCTACTAGAGATAAATGCATGAATTAATTTCTCAGAATCCTGTTTATTTAGAAAGCTCCTTAATTTCCTAACATTTTTAAGATGGAAGAAGCATGTTTTGGACAACTTTGTAATATGCGCTTTAAATGACATGCTAGAGTCAAAGATAACTCCTAGATTGTGGGCTGATTCAGTAAAATTAATTGAGAATCCAACTGAGTTAAATGATGTCAAAATATTGTTATGATCAGTGTCATTCCCTCCAACAATTAACATCTCTGTTTTATCTGTATTTAAAGGCAAGTAGTTCTCATTCATCCACTCCTTTAATTCGCTAACACAACTAATTAAAGACAACATCGGAGAAACTTCATCTGATTTAAATGAAAGGTATAACTGGGTGTCATCTGCATACGAGTGAAAATTAACATTATGTTTCCTAATGATATATCCCAGTGGAAGCATGTAAAGTGAAAACAGTAAAGGTCCCAGTACTGAGCCCTGCAGGACACCATATTGAACTTCTGTGTATAATGATGGAGTATTGTCAACACATTTCTGTACATATTGGAATCGATTTGATAAATAAGAACTAAACCAAGCGAGCACGGTGCCTGTAAGCCCAACATCATTTTCTAGCCTGTGTAGTAAAATAGAGTGGTTGATGGTGTCAAACACTGCACTTAAGTCCAACAACATAATTACAGTGGAGTTTCCTTCATCAGAGGATATCAGAATGTCGTTTACAACCCGCATTAGTGCCGTTTCTGTACTATGACCAGTGCGAAAACTAGACTGGAATTTCTCAAATAAATTGTAATGCGTAAGATGTGACTGAAGCTGATTGGTGACTACTTTTTCTAGTATTTTAGAGAGAAACGGTAGATTTGAAATAGGCCTATAATTATTTAGTATGTGTGGGTCTAGGTCTGACTTTTTAAGTAATGGTTTAATGACTGACACTTTTAGTGTGTCAGGTACTGTGCCATGCAATAATGAACTACTGATAATGTTTAGAATTGGCGATGCAAGAACATTCATTGCACTTTTTACTAGTTTTGTTGGCACTGGATCTAGGGAACAAGTAGTGGGCTTCATTTTAGAAATTAAAGTTAAGACTTCCTGCTCAGTTACAGGATTAAAATTACTAAAGTGCTGAGTGCAATGTGAGACATGGTCTGCTAAGCCAGTATTTGGTTTGTAGTGCAATGCAGAGATCTGGGATCTTATATTTTTAATTTTCTCATTGAAGAAGTTCATAAAGTCTGTACTGTTAATATCTGTTGGTATTTTGCACTGTTGATCTGAATTTCCATTTGTTAATTTAGCCACTGTTGTAAACAGTACCCGAGGATTTTTATTATTGTTATCTATTAATGTAGAATAGTATTCTGAGCGAGCTTTAAAGAGGGCTTTTTTATCTATACTAATAAAAGGCAAAGCCCTCACTGACTCACTCACTCACTTATCACTAATTCTCCAACTTCCCGTGTAGGTGGAAGTATATCTATAGAGATATAGATATATATAGATATACATATATATATATATATATATATATATATATTATATATATATATATATATATATATATATATATATATATATATATGTAAGCTTATAAGTACTGCCTTACTTCTCTTTAAGAAAGGAAGATGTAATGATACTTGATTTAAACGATTCCATGTCTTGGTGGGTTTGTGTAGCTTATTGTCAATATCTTTACACCTGTTTTTAAGACTTATTGACTGAAACGGGCTTTCACAAAAAAAGTTAGGGCTTTGCTACAGGATACACCCTCCACAAGTTAAGCAAGTAAAAATAAAAGTGTATATTTCTGTTTTATTTAAACCTTTTAAGTTTGTATGCATAGCCCCATTTGGCTGTTTTAGTTTTTTTTTTCTTTCTTCAGTAATATTTAATCTCCTTAAAGTAAAAGAACATATGCATTTTACTTTTTTTGTATCTCTTTAGTAATATTTTAGTGTAAAAGGATAACCAGTATTTAAACCTTTTATGTTACTTTATAAATTTATTTTACACAATGTTGAAAAATTAATAAGAAAGCTACATATTTTGGCAACTGCTGCTTTAATTTTCAATGAAATGAAAAAAGCTCTCCAAGAGAAAACCTCAATGAAGAAGAAACAGGAGAAACCCTCATTTATAAAGGTTTGCTGCAGATGACTTAACTGAAAATAAATGAATAGTTCCTATATGTATAATACATATTTATCTATTTTACTTATGACTTTATTCCAGCAACTTGCAACATCTGAGGTACAATTTGTTACATTACTTTTGTTTTTTGCAGCACAGGCAGGTGAAGTGACTTCCTCAGGGTCACACAGTGGTGTCAGTACCAGGATTTGAACTGACAAGCTCCGGGTTTGCTGAAATCTTACTGAAGAACGAAAAAAACCAAAAACGGCCAAATAGGGCTATGCATACAAATGTCCATCCATCCATTATCCAACCCGCTATATCCTAAATACAGGAGCCAATAAGTAGATATGTATATATACAGTATATATATATATATATATATATATATATATATATATATATATATATATATATATGTGAATGTATGTATGTATGTATGTATATATGTATGTCTATATTTATATGTATATATATATATATGGTCCTGCGGTGGGTTGGCACCCTGCCCAGGATTGTTTCCTGCCTTGTGCCCTGTGTTGGCTGGGATTGGCTCCAGCAGACCCCCGTGACCCTGTGTTCGGATTCAGCAGGTTGGAAAATGGATGGATGGATGGATATATATATATGTAGATATGTAAATTTGTATATGTATATATATATATGTATATGTGGATGTGTATATGTATATATATGTATATCTAGATATGTGTATATGTAGATATGTATATATATGTACAGTATATATGTTTATTTATATATATGGTTACATAACCACTTTAACACACTACTTCTCCGCTGCGAAGCGCGGGTATTTTGCTAGTCTATAATAATAAAAGGCAAAGCCCTCACTGACTGACTGACTCACTCACTCACTCACTCACTCACTCACTCACTCACTGACTGACTGACTCACTCATCACTAATTCTCCAACTTCCCGTGTAGGTGGAAGGCTGAAATTTGGCAGGCTCATTCCTTACAGCTTACTTACAAAAGTTAGGCAGGTTTCATTTCGAAATTCAAAGCGTAATGGTCATAACTGGAACATATTTTTTGTCCATACACTGTAATGGAGGAGGCGGAGTCACGTATCGCGTCATCACGCCTCCTACGTAATCACGTGAACTAAAAACAAGGAAGACATTTACAGCACGAGTCACACGCGGGAACGAAGGTAAATGACGTTAATTTTTGACTGTCTTTTAATACTGTGTAAGCATACATATTAACACATGTGCAATTAAACGTGTGCATTTACGGGGTGATTTCTCAGGCTTAAAAGCTCACCTTTTATCAAACGCGGGAAGAAAGGTAACTGACGTTGTTCACTGTCTTTTAATACTGTGTACCCATACATATTAACACATGTCCAATTAAACGTGTGCATTTACGGGGTGATTTCTCAGGCTTAAAAGCTCGCCTTTTACTAAAAAGGTAAATGCAAAACTATTTTCAATCAGTTTATTGAAACGCTCCCGTTAAGGATTGCAATAACATATTCGCAACATAAAAGAACGAAGTAGGGGGAAATGGAGGAACAGCCGCAAACAGCGAAGAGCAAAAAATTAATTAAACAATTGAGAACGGAGCGAGTTAAGCATACAAGCATGTTCATAAGGGAAACAAAGCATGGTGTAAAACGTAAGTTTAAATTAAGTTTATAGAAACGCTCCCGCTGCGGATTGCGATAACATATTCGCGAGATAAAAGTTTAATGAGAAGACACGAGGTATAAACGAACCACACGCCGTGGCGCAACGTTAGGGGCAACAGTTTCAACCATTCTATGATCTGCTTCTCGCAACTGAAAGACGGCACATGGCGGATGTTAGCCGACTTGCTGACCGCAACGTTAGGGGCTTCAACTATGGCGCTGACGCCACATCTCAGTGCCAACACTTTGCAGACTGTACTTAAAAGACACGCCCTCCTCACTGGACAGTTAAAAACACCAATCAAACTAACGATGACATCAAGTATTACCCAATCAAAAGTAGGAAAGGAGGCATCTTCATAAAATGCGTGTGGGATGATTTGCATGAGATGCTGCTTTAAAAAAAAAAAAATGATAAAAAAAATACGGGATAAATCCCGTCCAGTATTGATTCAAAACGGGACGCACAATTTCATTCTCAAACGCGGCACGATTCCGTATTTTAAAGGACGGGTGGCAACCCTACACTGGCAGGTAACCACCCATACAATCAGATTGTGATTCAGACTAGGAATGCAATGAATGTAATTACCCCGATCTACATACAAGGCGAAAGTCTTGCAACATTCAAAGATGATGGTTTGGGATAAGTACACCATACAACATAAAAGAGTTTATGAAGCCTTGAACCGAAAAAAGCAAGATCTCAGAGATCGTAAAAAAAAAAATAGGAGGTAATGTCGTTTTACTCGCTGTACATTTTACTCAAACATTACCAGTTATTCCACGAGGGAGACCAGCAGATGAACTCAACGCGTGTTTAAAATCCATGCTTCTCCCACGCTCGGTTATATGTCGCGTGTTCTCGGGTAGGTGCACCAAAAAATGTATACATTTAAGCATGTAATGGGCAAACAAAAAATGAGGTATACCCGAAGGCACTGCAGTAGTACTTAATGTAACTTTACTTCTTAAATGTTAATGTTTTACTGTTTAATAATTTATACGCTTCTTATATGTTGTTCAAATTCTTTTATCAAAATACCACTGACAGCGCAATGCACGATAACATGGAGTGAATACACCATACGCATCCGCCCACGGCTGCCCTGCTCTGCGCAGATAGGAGTTGATTCTACAATAAAATAAAATAAACATAAAAAGAGTAAAACAATCATCACCCATAAAGCGGATAGTAGACGTGACGTACTATATGTGTACCACATTTCAAGTGTATAGGTGAAACGGTTTGCGAGCTACAGGTCATTTAAAATCCTGGACAGACACACAAATTGCCACGGTAGCAAATTACAGAAGAAGATTTTACTGTTTAATAATTTATATTTATATGAAAAGTGCTTCTTATATATTACTTCATATTCTCATATGATAATGATGTTAATGTTTATATTGATTTCTGTGTTATTAAAACTGCATGTATGTGTGTATATGTATATATATATATATATATATATATATACTAGCAAAATACCCGCGCTTCGCAGCGGAGAAGTAGTGTGTTAAAGAGGTTATCAAAAAAAAGGAAACATTTTAAAAATAACGTAACATGATTGTCAATGAAAGCCCGTTTCAGTCAGTAAGTCTTATGTGTGTGTTTATGTATGTGTGTATATATATGTAGATGTGTATATGTAGATATGTATATATATGTATATGTATATAAATGTTTATGTGTGTGTGTATATTATATATATAATATATATATATATATATATATATATATATATATATATATATATATAATATATATATAAAAGACAGCAACAGTTATAACAATGACAACACAATTACATTGACAATCATGTTACGTTATTTTTAAAATGTTTCCTTTTTTTTTCATAACCTCTTTAACACACTACTTCTCCGCTGCGAAGCGCGGGTATTTTGCTAGTATATATATATATGGGGCGGCACGGTGGCGCAGTGGGTAGCGCTGCTGCCTCGCAGTTGGGAGACCTGGGGACCTGGGTTCGATTCCCGGGTCCTCCCTGCGTGGAGTTTGCATGTTCTCCCCGTGTCTGCGTGGGTTTCCTCCGGGCGCTCCGGTTTCCTCCCACAATCCAAAGACATGCAGGTTAGGTGGATTGGCGATTCTAAATTGGCCCTAGTGTGTGCTTGGTGTGTGGGTGTGTTTGTGTGTGTCCTGCGGTGGGTTGGCACCCTGCCCGGGATTGGTTCCCTGCCTTGTGCCCTGTGTAGGCTGGGATTGGCTCCAGCAGACCCCCGTGACCCTGTTTGGATGCAGCGGGTTGGAAAATGGATGGATGGATGGATATATATATGGAGATATGTATATATATATATATATATATATATATATATATATATATATATATATGTGAATGTATGTATGTATATATGTATGTCTATATATATATATATATATATATATATATATATATATGTAGATATGTATATATATGTGTATATATATGTAGATATGTATATATATATATGTGTAGATATGTAAATATATATCTATACTAATAAAAGGCAAAGCCCTCACTGACTGACTGACTCATCACTAATTCTCCAACTTCCCGTGTAGGTGGAAGGCTGAAATTTGGCAGGCTCATTCCTTACAGCTTACTTACAAAAGTGAGGCAGGTTTCATTTCGAAATTCAAAGCGTAACGGTCATAACTGGAACCTCTTTTTTGTCCATATACTGTAATGGACTGCAGCTCGCTGGCCATGGGAGGCGGAGTTGCATATCGCGTCATCACGCCTCCCACGTAATCACGTGAACTGACTGTGAATGCAGTACGTACCCAAACAGCGCTGAAGAAAACATTCGTTACACAATTGAGAAGGCAGCGAAACAATAAGAAGTGAAGCACGGTGTAAACCGTAAGTTTAAATTAAGTTTATAGAAATGCTTCCGCTGCCATTTGCAATATCATATTCGCAAGATACAAGTTTAATGGGAAGACACGAGGTATAAACAAGATTTGGATCACTTTGTAACAGAGTTAAAATTGCTGTAGCAAAAAAACTTTGAAGTGCCGGGTCTTAGCTAACATTAAATAAAGCCGTGGACATCGCAACATCACACAAGAGAGTGGCTCACGTGAACTGACTGAACGCAGCACATCGGAAACAAAGCACCGTTTAAACCTAAAGTTTAAATTAAGTTCTTAGACCTACAAAAGGTTGCCATTGATTTCAGGCAAGATTGCTTTTCTCCTGTACAACTAAACGTTGCATTCTCAAAGTGTGCTTGCATGGCTTGGTCATATTACAACCGGAGTGCTGAACTGACAATGTGGTATACAAAGAGAACTATAACAATCGTAATATGTATATATATAGATATGTATGTAGATATGTATATATATATATGTGTATATATATGTAGATATGTATATATATATATGTAGATATGTAAATATATATATGTATATATATGTGTCTGTGTGTATATATATATATATATATATATATATATGTGTGTATGTATGTATGTATGTGTGTGTATATATATATGTATGTGTATGTATGTATGTGTATATGTATATATGTATATGTGTGTGTGTATATGTATGTGTGTATATGTATGTGTATATATATATATTTATATATGTGGATATGTATATGTATATATATATATATATATATATATGTATATATGTGTATATGTAGATATGTATATAAACATGTATAAACATATATATATACATATATATGTATATATATATTTATGTGTGTCTGTGTGTGTATATATATATATGACAGCAACACTCATAACAATGACAACACAATTACATTGACAATCATGTTACGTTATTTTTAAAATGTTTTCTTTTCTTTTTCATAACCTCTTTAACGCACTACTTCTCCGCTGCGAAGCGCGGGTATTTTGCTAGTATTTATTAAAACTCTCTGTCCATGCAATTTGAAAGACATGTAGTTTTGTTGTTCTCCATCTGCGTTCCAGTTTTCGACACTCTAATTTAAGAGCTCAAGTGTTTTCATTAAACCAGGGAGAGTTTCTATGTGCTTTGATCACTTTTGTTTTAAGGGGAGCCACTGTGTCCAGAGCATCTCTCTAGGTCATATTATAATGTGATGTTAGCTGATCTAAATTGTTTTCCACAGAATTACAATCTAGATGTCGCACTGTCTTTGTTTTAATCTGGGAGTGTGTTGACAAGGGCAGGACTAAATCAAATGTAATTAAGTAGTGATCGGAAACAACTTCATTTAATGGAGTGATATTTAAATTTTGAATTTCAACTTTGTAAGTTATAATTAAATCTAATGTGTGGTTATGATTATGAGTTGGACCTTTGACAATCTGACAAAATCCTACTGAATTTAACAAATAAGTAAAACATTTGCTAAAAGTGTCAGTTTCAACATCAATGTGTACATTAAAATCCCCCATCAGTACTACGTGATCATAATTTATAGCCAAATCAGATAGAAGGTTGCTAAATTCAGTCATGAACAATGAATACGGCCCTGGTGGTCTGTAGACTAGCACTATAATCTCCTCCATGCCCTTGAGACTGTGTTGGGAGACACAGCAAACCTTCTGGCAATGGCACGTATTGATGTGCCATCCTGGAGAAGTTGGACTACCTGTGCAACCTCTGTAGGGTCCAGGTATTACATCTTGCTATCAGTAGTGACACTGACCATAGCCAAATGCAAAACTAGTGAAAAAACAGTCAGAAAAGATGAGGAGGGAAAAATATCAGTGGCCTCCACCTGTTAAACCATTCCTGTTTTGGGCGTTGTCTCATTGTTGCCCCTCTAGTGCACCTGTTGTTAATTTCATTGACACCAAAGCAGCTGAAACTGATTAACAACCCCCTCTGCTACTTAACTGACCAGATCAACATCCCAGAAGTTTCATTGACTTGATACTATACTCTGATTAAAAGGTTTTTTGAAAAGTAAATATCCGGCCGGGTCGCCTTGAGCATGGAAGGACTGGGGGAGAGAGTGTTTTCAAGAACCTTTCTCCCCCGGACCGACAGAGGGCAGCCCAGTTGGTTTCCAGAGAAGCCATGGGTCGTGAGCATGGAATCTCAACCCTCTTGGGGCCCATGACCACCACCAGGGGGTACCTGGAGTTTTGCAGGGCCCTATTTAGCAGCATTTCCGCCATACCAAGAAGTGCTCCCGGAAGAAGCTCTTTGGGCATCTGGACTCCTTTCTAGTGCCCTTTAAAAGGAACCAGTCGCACCACTCAATGGCCTGAGTCGGGTGGAAGTGGACGAAGCTCTTGAGGAGGAGTGGAAGCAGAAGGACTGGTGGCAAAGGGACTGTGTTGGTCCTTGCCTTGTGTGCTGTGGAAGGCAAACTATATAAATAAACCGAGTGCTGTGTGGCAAAATCGTGTTCTGCCTTATCTGTGTGGGGGATAGGGTGGCTGTACGTGCCCTGGGCTTCACTATATATAATATACATTTATATTTATATACAATATATATATTTATATACAATATTTTTTTTTTCTATTTCAGCAAGAAAACACCGATTGCTAGGAACAATGCTATTTTCATGTTAGGAAAACAACAATATCACGTACTTAAAGGTGACACAATGCATACAGATTTGATAAAGATGCAGTAATGAAAACAATGAGAATTGGGTTTTTTTTTTTGCTACTTACTTAATATATTTGGCTCTGGCTCTCCAGACAGCAATCATAAACTCACGATTTGATCAGAGGTTTTATACCTTTAGCATATATTGCTCTGAATAATTCCTTGAGGAGACTTCCGGGGTATATCCACACTGGAGTCTCTTAAAACCACTTCTTATGAGACGTAATAGGTCTACTTTGAGTCCTTGTGTACCACTGACCTCTTCACCTTTAATCAAGGAAAATAAACTATGCACCTTTTCTAGGCCACTTGTAAAATGTCATTCTTAAAAGTCAGTACCTGCCACTCATGACTGCAGATTGAGATGAAGTTTGACCTGTAAATCAAAAGTTTAAGGACTTAGCTCCTACTTCACAGTCACCACCATGCTGTGGCATCAGTCAATCTCATAGTTCTCTCTACCCTTACTTGTGAACAAGACTCCAAATTACTTAAACACCAACACTTTGGGGGGCATTTGCCTACTCAACTGTAGCGAACAAGCTAGACTTTTCCAAAAATTAATTATTACATCTTCATATTTGGATTCTGCAAATCGCCATCCAATATGTTTTAAAGTAGATGGTTTCAATGCACATATGAGATCACAGATGAGACTTAAAGAACAACATCATCAATACCATGATATTCTTTTTGTGAAAATCTGAAACATCAGGGGAGACAAGACTCCTATGTCCAACTTTGTTTGAGTTTAACATATTGCCAAGAAGGTGAACAGTGCTCATTCCCCTACAAGAAAAGAATAGAATGGCATTTGATAGCAATTCCAAATATGTTTGATCAATGCCTCCTTCTAAGCATTGTGATACAGGTGTGTCATAAGGCTACTTCATGTCTACTTATAGACAAGATTTGTGTACTTCATGACACAAATGGAAAAAAAGCTAATTTACTACTCTATGGCTTAAACAGAATCAATATTATAGAATTAATATTGCTTCTTTTGAATCTAAACTTTAGTTATGCATGAATTTAGCACCAAGTCACCTTTAAAATGTCCTGGTACAAGTATATTTACAGGAAGGTTGAGGAGTCTGAACCATTATTAACTAGAAAAATCAGTTGTTTCTATTTCTATGAATGGGGACTACCACGCAGGTTTTCCAGACCAAATGTATTGTTACCCCATTCCAAGCATTACTAAAGAGACAGGCTAACCAAAAAATAAGGGAAGCATATACAAACTTCAGTATTTCTGGCTGGCTGTTGTCAGTTTCCACAGCAATAGTACAAAACCTCTCATCTCGCCATATATATTGGCCTAGCATTACTAAATGCTTCTAGCTCTAATTTCTCTTTAGAGGACAAAGCTTTCTGAGTGAAGAACTTCAAAACTCATTAAAGTGGCACCAATAATTGCTTCTTTTTATAACAAGACCCATGTTCTAATAATATCTTCATAAATTTCAAGAAGCCAGTTTTGTATAGGACATAGTTCTAATTCCACCTGGTTCCTGGTGGTAGTGGAAAAAGTTAATATAAGTCCTTGAGTCCTTCATTCAAGTTGTGCTTACCACATTCGACTAGAATCATTCCCCAAAAACATACACAGATTTTAGTTATATCTAACTATACAAATGTGTAAGCCTAAACATTTAAATACAGGTGTATGTGCTAAAATATGAACTCAATCCATTCAGGTGTGAGGTCATTTTGCTGACATTTATGATATCTGCTATTTCATCTAGTTTTCAGTTATCTGCAAGTGCAACTTTATTTTTGCTACAGTATTATATATATCACTTACAGTAGTAATGTAAAGTTAAAAGAACCCTGGCTCCTGGGCTGATCCTTATGGGACCCTGTTTCTGATCTCATTTAAGTTATAAACATCTTTTTTTTTTGGAGTAAGTGCGCGCTTTGGGTGAATTTAAAGTGCAAAATAGACATAATAAAATGCAAAACAGCATTATGATCAATACTGTGTCTTCAGTGGTTCCAAAGATGAGTAGCAGCAGATAAGGAAAATAAAATCCAGCTTCCATGGGAATGAGCTACTTACAAACAAGGCTTTAGCTTAACCAAAAAGATTCTCTGTTTACATAAAAAAAGCACAGGCTATAAAGTAAAGGCTATCATAACAGTTTAGATTTTGCAGGGAGTGAAGAAACAAACTTTCACAAATTTAGCTATATAGCCAGTGAAGATGTCAAATGGTTAATTAACTACATACTTTCAACAGAATAAAGAAGCATTTCATAGTTATTAATGTCTTTAGGATCATACAATTTGCACACAAAGAACAATGTAATTTTGGATTTACAGTCGGATACCTAGTATACTTGGACAACATTTCTTCAAAGGTTCCATAATTCTACCTGTACTCCTATTATAATGGCCAGTGAATTGCAAAAAACAACTTTCCCAACAGGTTCATCGGTTATTTAGTACATTGATATTTTTAGTGGCATTTATAGAAGCAGTAGTATTACTTTGATTGCTATAGGATGTAGGATTTGAAATCAAGGCAAAATTTTGTGCAACCAATAATCAGATATTTGGGTACCTGACAAAAAGGCATTTTTAATTAAAAATCATTCATTTCCATTTATTTGTGATATCATATAAATGTTATTCTATAACAATGTGAAGTGAACAAATTTGCTTCAGAAACTAAGTATTTGTTTCTTTTCAAGGTCACATGAAAAAATATTTAATATTATTTAAGTGATCCATACATTCATATTATAAGATTTACTGTATATTATGGGTTATATGCAAACAACATAAGTTATAGACAAACAGAAATAAAACATTTTAAAATGTTGAGATTTATTACTTATGTTATGGAAAGAAAGGAAAAAGAATTTGAAAATTCATTCCATATTAAAAAATATTACACATTTTAGGTTTATTTTTGTTATTGAATTAAATTTTATATAATGCATCACTTCTGCAATAAAGAATAAAGTACTTTAGTAAGCTTAGTTCAATAAATTAGTTCCCATGGACACTTCAGGATGGTAAACATCTAATCTATGCATCAGTGGGTGGGTGACTCACAGGGCCCTTTGCTAATAAATCAGAGCTGTTTCTATCTTGTTTAGCAGCTGATGAGATTCAGTGTCTTCATTTACTTGCTTATTCAGTACAAGCTTGATACATCACACATCACAGCATTTGGAAGCTTTCTATAAACTATATACCCAAAAATATAATTATATTGTAACATAATATTACATTTTATGAAAGTAATCATGCACCTATTTTATGGATCGCTTACATTAAAATAAAGTGTTCAATGATAATTACTGTTGCACCTAGCATTTTTTAAATTGGAATGCAATTTGTGCAGTAAATGACAAGATAGTAACTTAAATGAGATGCAACCTTTTCAGTTTACTTTCATGTGAAACATTTGTTTACTCAGTGTTTATTATAATAGATTACTAAAAAGTAAATTACGTTGTTATGTTAATTTCTGTGTAAAGGAAGGGCTCACTGTATTTAGAAAGAGGTGTATATCTTTTATGTACTGTATATTGTTTCTTCTAATATAAATTGTTGATTACGGCAACCACAAAGGTAAAGAACTACATTTTAGCAGTTATTACAGTACTTTTTAAATTACAATGTATGTAAAAGACAACTTTACTGTATATGCAGAAATGTGCATTTTATTACAGTGACATTTACCTGAAATGCAAGAACATGTAGACATCAGATATACATATCAAAATCTGAAATGAACTGAAGCATCCAGATATAAATATCAACAAATATGTCAGTGTAGTGCAAACTACACATCTCTACAATGTGTAATAAAAAATATCTATTCATCCAAGTATTTTCTAACTCACTACTGGCATGGATCATCTCTGAACCTGCTTCAAGTAAAATAAAATGTTATAGTATTACATTTTTGGGCCAACACATTATACTCAAAATATATGGGTTTGTCAATAGTCTTCAATGAAATATATGTAGTGTTGCATATTTAGATATACAGTAACTGTTTGACAAGGACCCTAAACTGGTAAAATTTGCACTGTAATGTTATAAGATACCAAGTGACTTATGGAAAATCAGCTAGACAGATACTGAATGCTACAGTATTTGACAAACTTCTTGACTAATATGTTCATATTCTAAGAATTATTATAGTAAATCATTAATGTTTCTATCCCAACATATGATTATAGAAAATTATACAATGAAAATTCCTTTATTGATGTGGAACTCATCCTTTCAATACAATACCTGTTTTATCCAGCTGAATTCTTTTAATTAAATAGTGAATTACGTTGTTGAGGACATTGATGGAATTAGGAGAAAGTATATTGAAGACTGTAGACAGGAAGTACTTCCTTTCATAAAGTGTCATAGGAATCTGGGAAAACCGCCATGTCATGTAGCTAAGGAATGGACCTTAGCAATTTTTTAAAAAAATACCTGGATGTGATGGTGGAACAACTTAGTTACTCATTAAAAAAATGAGTTTGAGGTCCTGATTGTATGTTGGGATCACTTGGGATCATTGGTACAAGGAACATCACCAAATTAAGCCTAACATGTT
The DNA here is from genome assembly GCF_900747795.2 of Erpetoichthys calabaricus. Lineage (NCBI taxonomy): Eukaryota > Metazoa > Chordata > Cladistia > Polypteriformes > Polypteridae > Erpetoichthys > Erpetoichthys calabaricus. Next base: position 210,868,356 of record NC_041396.2, read on the forward strand.
TCTTTGCTCTTTGTGAAAATCAAGTACAGAAGATTATTATAAGTATTGCTTGCACAAATGTGCACTTGCAGATAATTTCTATATGTTATTTTTGCTACATGTCTGTTTCAAATGGACAGCCTCTTTTCAACGTTAGATGCAGATCAACAAAGTTACATGAGAGATCGTTTCAGGAAACTCAAAAGAGTCTGTTAACAAGGACATAACCTAGCAAAGAACTCTGAATATGTAAACAAATGAAGTGTGAGTCAATATTAAAACAGATCAAAGAAAAATACAGGAGCACTGAGGAAGGCTTAATTTCAAATATCAGATGTCACTCAAACAGGTGAAAAAGAAGTGGCACTCAACAGATAGCCATTTACCCCTAATGAACAAAACATTGTTGCTACATAGCCTGTAATTAAAATCAAGCAAGAGAGGATAAAAGGATGCTAATGAATAAAGTCAATGGAAAAATATATCAAAAAGTTCAAATGGATGTAATCCACACAACTGTCATCCCCTGGAAAAAACATTAAAGGACTAATTTGATAATGTACTAAATGTAATATTAAAAAAAAAAGAAAAATCAATTTTACACTTTTTTCCACTATTTTAGCAGCTTCTGTCAACAACAACAACTAGAGAAAAAACATGTTGGAAGTAAAAGAAATGGTCAATGATATTCCAGGTGCTTATTTATTTATTTATTTATTTATTTATTTATACTATAGAATTAATTAATATGCTATATACTTTTTGTGGTATGCAAGTGAACTACATTTACTTAACACCTCATGATTTCTATGGAGAGTTTACTGTTGTGACTGAAACTGAGAACTTTATTTTAGCTCATCTTCTGTAACCCCATTTATATTACAGCTTATTCTGCTGGAGTATGGGGTGTGGTTAACCTTTCTGTGCTCCTTACTGCAAAACTGGAAACATTTTGTCCTTATTATTCTTTTTCTGTATTATTTTACAGGTATGAACCCTAGCTTGCATCTTAGATTATTGATCATAGCCACAATGATTTATATGTTTGTGTTCTTTCATAGGGCTTCAAAGACACTTCAGCAAAACAGAAGAAGCAAAGCTTATTCACAGCTTGGGATCACAAACTTCTACAGGTCTTAATCTATTGGCATTTTTCTTTCCTATTCTCATTGTTTCTCCTTTTATCTGCCCTGCCTTTGTTCTCTCCTTGACCTCCTGTATATGTCACCTGACCACCTTTTCAGTTGCACATCTGATGAAGTGTATACAGCTGAAATATTGTGTCTTTGACTTCCTTTCCTTTTCAGCATGAAAACAACCTTTAACCTTTTTTCCTTACTATAATAATTATTTAAATATGTATGTGTTGTAATGGTCCTTTTCTATTACCGTTTTGAATTTGTACATCTATACAGCTACCCTAATGTTGCTTTCACTGAAGATACTATAAAAACATAATTTGGTGGCACATGGTTATTCTGGTTATCACTGAAACGTCATAGTTCCAGAGATTCTGGTTTAAATACCAGCCCAGTCACTGTATGTGTGCAATTTTCATGTTTTTCATTTGTTTATTTGGGATTTTCTCCTGGGTTGGTTCCTCACCTCCCTTCAGGCCAATGTCCCCCTGTGGCCCTGATGATAAATTAAACAGGTTCTGGGAATGAATAAATTAAATTAAACTGAACTGAACCCTTTTGTGTCTTGGTCAGTTACAGCATATTTGAGTTTAAACCTAATTTCATAATCATTTAAAATGTGACTTGGAAATCATTTGAAATTTTGCAGTGGTCATTTGGTTGGCTGTGGTTAAGAATGAAAAGAAAACTAAAGTAATATTTGTGGGAAAAATGATAAAGCAGAAAGAAATTATTTCTGGACCTGAACTGAAATTAAAAACAAAAATAACTAGAAAATATTATATGCTAAAAAGAAATGAGACCAAACCCCTCAAGCAGAAAACCCTGTTATAGGGTGTTAATATGTTAGGTGAAATTTTCAAAGGATGAACCCACATCTGAAATTTTGCCTTGGAAGGATAAGTGAACGAAAATATAATAAAATGTATAGAAGAAAACAATAAAAACAAAAGAAAAATACAACCAGCTGTGAAGATATGACGGCACAGTCGAACATGACAGTGATGACTGTTAAAGAGTCTGTGGGTTTCTAAAAGAGCAGCTGGAAAGTTTGTAACCCTACAAGGAAAAGAGCTGCAAAAAATAAAATTAATCCAAGAGCGCTGATTACATTTGTAGTCAATTATCTTTATCCACTAGAAGTTGTTTATAGCTTGGAGGGTGAGGAATAAAGAAAGAAAATCCCACATTGACAACATTGAGACCACATTAAAGGATTGCTGAGTATTGACTGATTATTATTATATGCTGCCTTTAATGTTGTACTGATATTGTGTATTGCATGTTGTTCTGGAAGTGTTTATCCTCTTTGAGTGGTCCTTTCTTCAATTTATTTTTATTTTAAAACTTGCACAAATTGAATAGTAATATCCACATTTCATGAGCGGAGTGGTGTCTCTGAGGCTAGGGATCTGCACTGGCAATCGGAAGGTTGCCGGTTCGAATCCCATAAATGCCAATAGGGACTCTGCTCTGTTGGGCGCTTAAGCAAGGCCCTTAACATGCACTTGCTGAGCACTTTGAGTAGTGAGAAAAGCGCTATATAAATGCAAAGAATTATTATTATTAAATAAATTCAACTCAACCTAGCTCACTGAATGGCAGACTTAGGGATATCCAGAAAATTATGACCCCATAACAATGGCTATATAGAGCCAAATTACCATTAACCCTTGAGTTAGAAAGTGAGTTTACCAAAACACTTAGTGGAGACAAGACAGGCCGAAAAAAGAATAGTAGGAATATTATTTTTGAGTTTATTGGAAAAGCTGGTTCTCCTAATGCAGAGGAAATCTATGTTAATTTTAGGAGCCATTTAGTGTTTTATTATGTTGGACTGGGTAGCAGCTTAATGTATTTTAAGTCCATGATGAAGGAACTCCATAATTAAGATATGTTTTTTTCAAATTTTACATAATATGCATGACCAAATTATACCAAGGGTTTACCAGGGCAGTTATCTGGTTGTCCCAACCTGTTGGAGCCTCCCAAAAACATGTTTTTGCAGTGAATTTACTAGATTTGCCAGTGACATTGTTTGTTGAATTATTTCCCAAAAATGTACGGCTGGCTAAGGCAAACATTTTTCCCCTAACACCCCATGATGCTTTGCAAGGCTACAAAGTCACACATGATTACTTAAACACAATTGTTACTTGATTCCACCCACATGCTCCTAGCCTCTCCGGCTCTCCACTCTGCTGTGTGCCTTTCTGGACTTTGGATGTAAAAGATGTGAAGTCAATGCCTATCTATAGTTTAGTGTGGAACATTGAGTTTGCTCGCTTTTTATAAGTGGAGTTACTCAATATACTAAATGTTATGTTGAAATGATATTCCCCTCGCATCATAATGGTTTATTTCCAAACACTTTCATTAACAGCAACTTAAAAATTCTGCTACTATTTAAAAAAAAATATTACACAGCAAATTTTAAAACAAATAACAAGAAGCATAGGTTAAAGTTTAAATAAATAGGCAGCTTGGAAAAGGTAGATAAAGTGTGCAGAGCAGCATTATTTTATAACTTTGTAGAGCAGAGTGCCAGTGATCAAAGAATAACATACTTAGGACTACATACTGTACATACATACAAAGGATCAAACTTTACAGGGGTAGCATAAATATAACACTTGTAACCTTAATACTTATATTTTATTTTGCTTTTATTTTAGGAATTATGTCTCAAGACAACAAACTCCAAAAGACACATGTTGATAGCTGTAGCCTTTCTTAACACTGAAAATACTCTTTAAAGTGTCGATTTTAAATCTGTTATAGTACAACCCCAATTCCAATGAAGTTGGGATGTTGTGTAAAACGTAAATAAAAACAGAATACAATGATTTGCAAATCCTTTTCAACCTACAGTATATTCAATTGAATACACTACAAAGACAAGATATCGAATGTTCAAACTGATAAACTTTATTGTTGTTTTGCAAATCTTCACTTATTTTGAATTTGATGCCTGCAACACATTCCAAAAAAGCTGGGACAGGGGCAGCAAAAGAATGGGAAAGTTGAGGAATATTCAAAAAACACCTGTTTTGAACATTCCACAGGTGAACAGATTAATTGGAAACAGGTGTTTGTCATGATTGGGTATAAAAGGAGCATCCCCAAAAGGCTCAGTTGTTCACAAGCAAGGATGGGGCGAGGTTCACCACTTTGTGAACAACTGCGTGGGCAAATAGTCCAGCAGTTTAAGAACAACATTTCTCAACGTACAATTGCAAGGAATCTAGGGATTTCATCATCTACTGTCCATAATATCATCAAAAGATTCAGAGAATCTGGAGAAATCTCTGCACGTAAGCGGCAAGCCCGAATACCAACACTGGATGCCCGTGACCTTCGATCCCTCAGGTGGCACTGCATTAAAAACCGACATCATTCTGTAAAGGATATTACCACGTGGGCTCAGGAATACTTCAGAAAACCATTGTTAGTTAACACAGGTCGTCGCTACATCTACAAGTGCAAGTTAAAACTTTACCATGCAAAGTGAAAGCCATATATCAACAACACCCAGAAACGCCGTCGGCTTCTCTAGGCCCAAGCTCATCTGAGATGGACTGACGCAAAGTGGAAAAGTGTGCTGTGGTTTGACGAGTCCACATTTCAAATTGTTATTGGAAATCATGGACGTCGTGTCCTCCGGGCCAAAGAGGAAAAGGACCATCCAGATTGTTATCAGCGCAACGTTCAACAGCCAGCATCTGTGATGGTATGGGGGTGTGTTAGTGCCCATGGCATGGGTAACTTGCACATCTGTGAAGGCACCATTAATGCTGAAAGGTACATACAGGTTTTGGAGCAGCATATGCTGCCATCCAAGCAACATCTTTTTCAGGGACGTCCCTGCTTATTTCAGCAGGACAATGCGAAGCCACATTCTGCTTGTGTTACAACAGCGTGGCTTCATAGTAAAAGAGTGCGGGTACTAGACTGGCCTGCCTGCAGTCCAGACCTGTCTCCCATTGAAAATGTGTGGCGCATTATGAAGTGCAAAATACGACAACGGAGACCCCGGACTGTTGAGCAACTGAAGTTGTACATCAAGCAAGAATGGGAAAGAATTCCAGCTGGGAAAGAATTCCACCTACACATCCTCAGTTCCCAAACGCTTATTGAGTGTTGTTAAAAGGAAAGGTGATATAACACAATGGTAAACATGTCCCTGTCCCAGCTTTTTTGGAACTTGTTGCAGGCATCAAATTCAAAATGAGAGAAGATTTACAAAACAACAATAAAGTTTATCAGTTTGAACATTCGATATCTTGTCTTTGTAGTGTATTCAATTGAATATAGGTTGAAAAGGATTTGCAAATCATTGTATTCTGTTTTTATTTACATTTTACACAACGTCCCAACTTCATTGGAATTGGGGTTGTATAGAAATATGGCAGTTACTTCCCATTATGTTTAATGAGAAAGGAATCCAGCTTTTGTTTGTCACGATGATTGCTTAACAGTTTTAATATAAAATAACAGCAAATCAGCAATCTTAGGTTCAAGAGTGAAACAGAACTGGGTCAGGATTAAAATAATACTTTTAGAAATGTTTAAAATCTGTTGTTAGTACACCTGTGCCTGTTAACTAAAAATCAGAGCAGTGCGGTTGAAAACTGTGTCCATTTTATAAATTACAAAACAAACTAACAATTAGAAATTAATTGCAAATGTGCAAAATGTGTAAAACACAGAAGTAATGCAGCATAGTGTCTATATAATAACAGGATGCCGAAATGAGTGTAAGGTAATTCAAATGGTCGTTCATTTAGTATCATATGTCAGCAATTGCCTTCAAATAATTCATATATATTCTAATTATACTCAAATAGTGTTGTTTGCTTTAACAGTCCCAATACATATTGAAAATCCTTACTCTGTGTGACTGTGAGACCTGGAAGTTTATATGCATTCATAGTATTTTGTAGTACTGTGTCTATAAAGGTAATTCCCTACAAATGCCTCTAGCACAGGGACCCTCACCCTTCTTAATACAAACCTGACTGTATGATATCTTAAATTTTGACACCTCTAACTGAAATAGTTAAATACATTACAACAAAATTGCAACTACAAAAGTACATATCCATACAATTTTACACAGAGCATAAAAAGTAAATATATCAAGTTAAATAAATAATAATATGGAGATCTATAACTTTCGGTGAAAATTAAGCTGAAGTCATGCAAACAGCACATCAAAAAAGGTCAGTAAGCAGTGGAGACAACAAAACTCTAGGAAGCAAAAATTCCGATGAACAAAATTCTTGAAAAAATAATCCACTGGACATGTCAGAGTCTTACTAACCTAAACTAGCTGGCTGCCCTCCAATTTCCAGAACCACACATATCACATGCCAAACACTCAAGTTCATAGTTATAGTAAAGTATAATATGGTATAATGTGATGTTAATAACTGTATGTTCCTTTAGCCCTTAAGCTATAGTGGGATGTAGCATTGCCTCCTGACCCAGCTTCACGTTCCAGAAAACTGCCTGCCAGCTCCATCCACACCCCACAGCACCTGAAGACAGAAAGTACCTGTTTTAATTCCACATTTACTCAGAAATGAAGTGTGGAAGCACTAATGGAAGCAGGAGCCTCCACCTTAAGCACCCAGAGGAGCAGTAACGTTGTATTGGAACAACTGTTTTGAGGTTCTCAGCTCTGGGTCAGTTACCCACCAAAGTGCTGTGATCATTTTAGGGGACTCCATTCTATGAAACCAGGACTATGCACCCTCGAGCCAGAAGATTTTTGTGTCCTGTTTTACTGTGGCACATGTTCAGGACCTTGTAAAAAAAGCTCCACCTGTTCTCGCAAACCATAAACAAGTTTTGCAGTCAACCAATCACCGGTGCTAAAAAGAGACTTTGGATTGCTGCTCCACATTCTGCAAAAATGAACCTTGAAGTCTGATGTTTTAAACCTCATTTCTGGACCGCTGTCTGTGCTCTGAAGATCAGATGAGGCCTTCAGTCAACTCTTTTCCCTCAAAGCCTGGTTTAAGGCTGAGGCCATGCAGTGAGCATGGCCCTGCCTTTGTTGACAATTTTGACTTGTTCTAGTTGAAACGTTTTTTTAGGAAAGAAATTGAAGAATATTTATCAATTAAAAATGAATTCCACTTAGACAGTTAACTATTGCTTATTCTTGTTATATACTGTACATAGGAAAAGTGTACTAACTTAAGTGTTTATTATTTTGTTAAATTTTGTCTTGTAATTATATGTAGCAAACATTAAAATGAGGCATTTCTCTAGACATAGCTAACCTAAGTCACAAATATAAAAGCCTTCTAGAAAGAATAATATTCCAGTCTGCCTCCCATTTTTTAGTACTATATGAAGAACTAATTAGAATTATTAATCATGATCAGATGAAGGAAGCATATTTACTATAGCTATGGGTTGAAGATCAACTCATTTTTAATGAAGCTACAGACTTTATAGTAAAGTTACCCTTAAAGATTATAAATACTTAAATATGGAATAATGATATTATTTACAGAATGAATTTTAAACGTATGTATATAAAATTTTTAAAAGGAATAAGAACACAAAATCTAAAGGTCTAAGCTTAGGTGGTTGAGTCATAGTTTTCAATAATCTCAAAAGAAATACATGTATATACAGTATATACAGTATATTTCAGTTAATACATTTTAAACAATTCATTTTTGGTACATTAAAAACTCTTTTTTCATTTAATATATATATATATATATATATACATATACAGTATATATATATATATATATATATATATATATATACATACATACATACAGTATATACAAGGGACGTTCAAAAACTTTCGTTGGAAATGGTGAAGGTGGGAGGAGTATTAATTGGGCATTAAAAAGTTGGTATAATGCAAACTGCATCGCAAACGAAGGTGACTATATAGAAAAGTGATGTAATTTGTTTATGAAATTCTTAATAAATAGAGTTAAAAAAAGTGCAGAAAGTTTTTGAACATCGCTCGTATGTATATATAAAAACACTTTAAAGGATATGGCAAAGTATAGGCAGGGATCAGAACCAATCAAGCCAATTCTGCTACCAGAAAATATAATCTGGAGAATCTGCATTAAAATAAAAGGAAATAAGAACATTTTCAACCAGTGTAACTTTTGTTTCTTTTTAACATGGACCTTTAACTTTTATAAGCAAGATCTGACTATCATTTCCAAGATGGTGAAAAAAGAGAAAACTTTTAAGGTAATATTTCAATTAAAAGAACTATATTTTTGTTTCATTCATTTTGTAACTTTGGTTCTCACTCTCCTTTGATTTAACATTTTCTGACTTTTTTCTTTTTATGTACTGGTTCAGAAATGTAGTCTTTAAACCAAGAACTAGAAATAATCAGATTGAGACAGTAGTACCAGTTACACTAGGACAATATACATTTTGGATTCTTATTTTGCTACTAAATTTCAGCTTTGCTGGACATCCACATTGTCTGGGTTGAAGTGTGTTCCAGAAGATGTCTTTTAGGTCAACTGCTTTATTGACCACAGTTGTTATAGCCTTTCCAGCAATATATTGTTTAATTTTCCAGGAAGCACAGTGCTCTGCATACCAAATAAAATATCTACTCTGGTCTCTCTCTACTTTTCATCATATTTCAAATCTCATTTTTTACAGACATTTTTCTTTTTACTATTAATTTAGAGTTCATTTGGTATTTTAACAGAGTTATTCATGGGTGACTTCATACTATTTACTGTGTTATATTCACCTATATGCAAGCATTTACGTATACACAATTTTAACTTTTAAAAAATGATCTATAAAGCTCAGAGACTCTGTGTGTAAATCTTTATAAGAGAGGCCTCGGGTCCTCATCTAAATACCACAATGCTTACCTATACAGTTAGTGAGGGTTAAACATTAATATGCAGGTTGTGGATGTTGCTGTCCTTATAATTCTCAGTGTGTATGCAAAATTCATGTTATCTGGCAATGATGTATTAATGCCAAAGAACTCTACCTACACTGAAGAGTCAGTCTCTATCAGCATGACCAGTTATTTTCTTCAAATATACAATCTCCAAACTCCAAACGTTGAAAAGAGGAAAATTAAAATGCTAACAGACCTTATTTTAAAAACAACTTAAAATTTGCCACACACTTTTGTTACACCGCATGTCAATAAAAAGAAGATGTAAAGAGCAAAATTGCAAAAAAAAATCATGCAAAAAAAAAAAAAAACCTGGCCCTCAAATACCTACAATTAATGGACAAAAAGAAACACACATTGAGATTTTTAGTGTATTAGACAAACTGACAACTTCAAAATGTGAACGATAAAATAAAAATTTCTTCAGGAGCCTATTAATAACAAATGTATACGATTTAGTAGGGTATTATTGTCTCAGGTACATAGTACATTGAAATTCTTACTTGCAAGTGCTCATCAACATACAGAAACATGTGTTCCTTACCTTAAACAACTAGTTTCCCTTAGCATTACCTTCAGCTTCCGGTTCCCTTTGAGTGGCATATTAAGCATTTCTAAAAATGTGGTTACTGCTGCAGCTGTTCATATAGCTTTTTAACAAATGCAGCAATCTTTAAAATCAGTTGTTATTGATTCTTTTCCATTTTCTTTTTCTTCCAAGTCCCATATGCTATCCCTTCTACCTTGACCTCCTTTCCCTACAATAAGACCTAGTGTTAGACCTTCATGCTATTCAACCAAAATGTTAAGAGACCAATTTGTTATGTCAGATAGACTTTGAAGTGCTTTATTCTAAAGACCATGTGTCCCAGGAGACTCCAGAACAATTTAAGCACTTTCACAGAGATAAAGAAATTGAAACAATTTTACAGCCAATGGAAATCCTGCTACTTCTCCATGGATCACTGGTAATCATACAGTGGAATACTGTAACTTAGTTATATTATGTACTAGCAAAATACCCGCGCTTCGCAGCAGAGAAGTAGTGTGTTAAAGAGGTTATGTAAACATATATATGCATAAACATATATACTTATATACATATCTACATATACACATATCTACATATATATATATATATATATATATATATATATATATACATATAGACATCCACATATATATACATATATCAACATATATATACACATACATATACACACATACATACATACACACATATATATATATATAAATATATATATATATACACATACAGACACATATATATATACATATAGCAAAATACCCGCGCTTTGCAGCAGAGAAGTAGTGTGTTAAAGAGGTTATGTAACCATATATATACATAAACATATATACATATATATACATATCTACATATACACATCTACATATACATATATATACATATACACATCCACATATACATATATATATATATATATATATATACATATACAAATTTACATATCTACATATATATATATATATATATATATATATATATATATATATATAGATATAAATATAGACATATATATATACATACATACATTCACATATATATATATATATATATATATATATATATATATATATATATATATATAATAGCAAAATACCCGCGCTTCGCAGTGGCGAAGTACTGCTTTAAAATTTTAAATAATAAACTGAGGGAAATTATACCAATAATTATTTGTTAAGGATCTCTTTGTATACCATGTTGTCAGTTCGCCCCTCCGGTTGTAATATGACCAAGTTGTGCGCTGAGCTTACTCTTGAGCATGCAACGTATACTTGGCCATGTGAAAAGCAAATCAAGAACAGCAAGACCGCGCCAGCTGCGGAGCTCAGCTCGGAGCGAAATGAAGTGAATGAAATGAGGTGAATGGGAGGGGAGATGATCACGTGACTCCAACACCCGCCTTAACTCTCCATCCCTCCACAAACACACAAACACAGTCTCTCGGATCCCAACTCTCCTTTATATCTATAATAATAAAAGGCAAAGCCCTCACTGACTGACTGACTCACTGACTCACTCATCACTAATTCTCCAACTTCCCCGTGTAGGTGGAAGGCTGAAATTTGGCAGGCTCATTCCTTACAGCTTACTTACAAAAGTTAGGCAGGTTTCATTTCGAAATTCAAAGCGTAATGGTCATAACTGGAACATATTTTTTGTCCATACACTGTAATGGAGGAGGCGGAGTCACGTATCGCGTCATCACGCCTCCTATGTAATCACGTGAACTAAAAACAAGGAAGAGATTTACAGCACGAGTCGCACGCGGGAACGAAGGTAAATGACGTTTATTTTTGACTGTCTTTTAATACTGTGTAAGCATACATATTAACACATGTCCAATTAAACGTGTGCATTTACGGGGTGATTTCTCAGGCTTAAAAGCTCACCTTTTATCAAACGCGGGAACAAAGGTAACTGACGTTGTTCACTGTCTTTTAATACTGTGTAACCATACATATTAACACATGTCCAATTAAACGTGTGCATTTATGGGGTGATTTCTCAGGCTTAAAAGCTCGCCTTTTACTAAAAAGGTAAATGCAAAACTATTTTCAATCAGTTTATTGAAACGCTCCCGTTAAGGATTGCAATAACATATTCGCGAGATAAAAGAACGAAGTGGGGGGAAATGGAGGAACAGCCGCAAACAGCGAAGAGCAAAAAATTAATTAAACAATTGAGAACGGAGCGAGTTAAGCATACAAGCATGTTCATAAGGGAAACAAAGCACGGTGTAAAACGTAACTTTAAATTAAGTTTATACAAACGCTCCCGCTGCGGATTGCAATAACATATTCGCGAGATAAAAGTTTAATGAGAAGACACGAGGTATAAACGAACCACACGCCGTGGCGCAACGTTAGGGGCAACAGTTTCAACCATTCTATGATCTGCTTCTCGCAACTGAAAGACGGCACATGGCGGATGTTAGCCGACTTGCTGACCGCAACGTTAGGGGCTTCAACTATGGCGCTGACGCCACATCTCAGTGCCAACACTTTGCAGACTGTAGTTAAAAGACACGCCCTCCTCACTGGACAGTTAAAAACACCAAACAAACTAACGATGACATCAAGTATTACCCAATCAAAAGTAGGAAAGGAGGCATCTTCATAAAATGCGTGTGGGATGATTTGCATGAGACGCTGCTTTAAAAAAAAAATGATAAAAAAAATACGGGATAAATCCCGTCCAGTATTGATTCAAAACGGGACGCGCAATTTCATTCTCAAACGCGCCACGATTCCGTATTTTAAAGGACGGGTGGCAACCCTACAGTGCCAGGTAACCACCCATACAATCAGATTGTGATTCAGACTAGGAATGCAATGAATGTAATTACCCCGATCTACATACAAGGCGAAAGTCTTGCAACATTCAAAGATGATGGTTTGGGATAAGTACACCATACAACATAAAAGAGCTTATGAAGCCTTGAACCGAAAAAAGCAAGATCTCAGAGATCGTAAAAAAAAAAAATAGGAGGTAATGTCGTTTTACTCGCTGTACATTTTAGTCAAACATTACCAGTTATTCCACGAGGGAGACCAGCAGATGAACTCAACGCGTGTTTAAAATCCATGCTTCTCCCACGCTCGGTTATATGTTGCGTGTTCTCTGGTAGGTGCACCAAAAAATGTATACATTTAAGCATGTAATTGGCAAACAAAAAATGAGGTATACCCGAAGGCACTGCAGTAGTACTTAATGTAACTTTACTTCTTAAATGTTAATGTTTTACTGTTTAATAATTTATACGCTTCTTATATGTTGTTCAA
>NC_041396.2:210883725-211046225 GCF_900747795.2 Erpetoichthys calabaricus
AATAAGTCTTATGTGTGTATTTATGTATGTGTGTATATATATGTAGATATGTGTATATGTAGATATGTATATGTATATAAATGTTTATGTGTGTGTGTATATTATCCATCCATGCATCCATTTTCCAACCCGCTGAATCCGAACACAGGGTCACGGGGGTCTGCTGGAGCCAATCCCAGCCAACACAGGGCACAAGGCAGGAAACAATCCTGGGCAGGGTGCCAACCTACCGCAGGACACACACAAACACACCCACACACCAACCACACACTAGGGCCAATTCAGAATCGCCAATCCACCTAACCTGCATGTCTTTGGAATGTGGGAGGAAACCGGAGCGCCCGGAGGAAACCCACGCAGACACGGGGAGAACATGCAAACTCCACGCAGGGAGGACCCGGGAATCGAACCCAGGTCCCCAGAACTCCCAACTGCGAGGCAGCAGCGCTACCCACTGCGCCACCGTGCCGCCCGTGTATATTATATATATAATATATATATATATATATATAAAAGACAGCAACACTTATAACAATGACAACACAATTACATTGACAATCATGTTACGTTATTTTTAAAATGTTTCCTTTTTTTTCATAACCTCTTTAACACACTACTTCTCCGCTGCGAAGCGCGGGTATTTTGCTAGTATATATATATATATACATACATATACACACATACATGCAGTTTCAATAACATAGAAATCAATATAAACATTAACATCATTATCATATGAGAATATGAAGTAATATATAAGAAGCACATTTCATATAAATATAAATTATTAAACAGTAAAATCTTCTTCTGTAATTTGCTACCGTGGCAATTTGTGTGTCTGTCCAGGATTTTAAATTACCTGTAGCTCGCAAACCGTTTCACCTATTGACTTGAAATCTGGTACACATATAGTACGTCACGTCTACTATCCGCTTTATGGGTGATGATTGTATTACTCTTTTTATCTTTATTTTATTGTAGAATCAACTCCTATCTGCGCACAGCAGGGCAGCCGTGGGCAGATGCGTATGGTGTATTCACTCCATGTTATCGTGCATTGCGCTGTCACTGGTATTTTGATAAAAGAATTTGAACAACATATAAGAAGCGTATAAATTATTAAACAGTAAAACATTAACATTTAAGAAGTAAAGTTACATTAAGTACTACTGCAGTGCCTTCGGGTATACCTCATTTTTTGTTTGCCCATTACATGCTTAAATGTATACATTTTTTGGTGTACCTACCCGAGAACACGCGACATATAACCGAGCGTGGGAGAAGCATGGATTTTAAACACGCGTTGAGTTCATCTGCTGGTCTCCCTCGTGGAATAACTGGTAATGTTTGACTAAAATCTACAGCGAGTAAAACGACATTACCTCCTATTTTTTTTTTTTACGATCTCTGAGATCTTGCTTTTTTCGGTTCAAGGCTTCATAAGCTCTTTTATGTTGTATGGTGTACTTATCCCAAACCATCATCTTTGAATGTTGCAAGACTTTCGCCTTGTATGTAGATCGGGGTAATTACATTCATTGCATTCCTAGTCTGAATCACAATCTGATTGTATGGGTGGTTACCTGGCACTGTAGGGTTGCCACCCGTCCTTTAAAATACGGAATCGTGCCGCATTTGAGAATGAAATTGCGCGTCCCGTTTTGAATCAATACGGGACGGGATTTGTCCCGTATTTTTTTTTATCATTTTTTTTAAAGCAGCGTCTCATGCAAATCATCCCACACGCATTTTATGAAGATGCCTCCTTTCCTACTTTTGATTGGGTAATACTTGATGTCATCGTTAGTTTGATTGGTCTTTTTAACTGTCCAGTGAGGAGGGCGGGTCTTTTAAGTAGAGTCTGCAAACTGTTGGCACTGAGATGTGGCACCCGCTGCAGTATGCGTCCCTTATTTTTTTGTATTAAAAGTGGTAACCCTACCTGGCAGGTAACACTTAAGTTTGGTCATGAAGTCGTCTAAAATCCGCCACGTGCCCTCTTTTAATTGCGAGAAGCAGATATATATAGCCAAATTCTCGCGGTTCGTTGCGGCGAAGTACTGCTTTTAATTTTTTAATAAGAAAAGAAAACCTTTTTAAACGGATCGAAAATATACCAATAACAATTTGTTAAGGATCTGTTTTTTTCTGAACCTCGCTTTTCACAGCTGTCGCGCTACGGCGTGTGTTACGATTATTTGACAGTATGTAGATCGTGGTAATTACATTCATGGCATTCGTTTTCTGAATCACAATCTGACTGTATGGGTGGTTACCTGCCAGGTAACGCTTGTGGTTGGTCAGGAAGTCGCCTTACATCCGCCACGTGCCCTCTTTCTGTTTCCAGAAGCTGATCATAGAATGGTTTTAATAGTTTACTTTCAAATAATGCAAAGAGTATGCGACACGTGTTTCTCCCTAATTCTGGGCTCATCAGGCATACACACTCACTGCATCCCCTCTCGTGAATCGAATCTCTATCGTCAGCGCCAGAGTTGAAGCCCCTAACATTGCCGTCAGCAAGTCGGCTAACATCCGCCATGTGCCGTCTTTCAGTTGCGAGAAGCAGATCATAGAATGGTTGAAACTGTTGCCCCTAACGTTGCGCCACAGCGTGTGGTTCGTTTATACCTCGTGTCTTCTCATTAAACTTTTATCTCACGAATATGTTATTGCAATCCGCAGCGGGAGCGTTTCTATAAACTTAACTTAAACTTACGTTTTACACCGTGCTTTGTTTCCCTTATGAACATGCTTGTATGCTTCACTCGCTCCCTTCTCAATTGTTTAATGAATTTTTTGCTCTTTGCATTTTTGCGGCTCTTCCTTCATTTCCCCCTACTTCGTTGTTTTATCTCGCGAATATGTTATTGCAATCCTTAACGGGAGCGTTTCAATAAACTAATTGAAAATAGTTTTGCATTTACCTTTTTAGTAAAAGGCGAGCTTTTAAGCCTGAGAAATCACCCCATAAATGCACACGTTTAATTGCACATGTGTTAATATGTATGGTTACACAGTATTAAAAGACAGTGAACAACGTCAGTTACCTTTGTTCCCGCGTTTGATAAAAGGCGAGCTTTTAAGCCTGAGAAATCACCCCGTAAATGCACACGTTTAATTGCACATGTGTTAATATGTATGCTTACACAGTATTAAAAGACAGTCAAAAATTAACGTCATTTACCTTCGTTCCCGCGTTTGACTCGTGCTGTAAATCTCTTCCTTGTTTTTAGTTCACGTGATTACGTAGGAGGCGTGATGACGCGATACGTGACTCCGCCTCCTCCATTACAGTATATGGACAAAAAATATGTTCCAGTTATGACCATTACGCGTAGAATTTCGAAATGAAACCTGCCTAACTTTTGTAAGTAAGCTGTAAGGAATGAGCCTGCCAAATTTCAGCCTTCCACCTACACGGGAAGTTCGAGAATTAGTGATGAGTGAGTCAGTCAGTCAGTCAGTCAATCAGTCAGTCAGTCAGTCAGTGAGTCAGTGAGGGCTTTGCCTTTTATTAATATGTATAGATACAGTAAATCTGAATGTGTGTTTATGTGTTTGGGTGTTTGTTTGGTATGAAACTCCAAACTGCTGAACCTGTTTCCACCATACAGTATATTGCACAGATTCCCTATTTGTACACGGAAATATCATAGGCTAAGTTATGTTCTGATTTTTTTCTTCTCTGGGGAGCTTTATTTATTGACTGCATTTTATTAAGAAATTTTTGGACCTTGATTCAGGTTGCAAAGTTGCTTTCCATGGTGTTTTTAGATAACAAATTCTGGGGTTCCCTTATATACTGGTGAACCTTCTGACTTACTACAGAAATGACAACGAGGAGGAAAAAATGACAAAAGTTTTTAAATTGGTGTGGATTTAGAAAATAAATTTTTCCTCAGTTTGCAAAGTGACAACCTTGAACAGTGTTGTGATCACGATACATTTTAGTAGTAGTCACTGTAAATCACTACAGTTAGTATAATTTGGTAATTTAAAGATTTTTAAGTGGGAAACTATACCGTTTTGGTCCATTGATTGCATTTAAATTTTTGGGAATCTTATTTTCCTGGAAAATGTACAGTACCAAGAGTTTTTTCTATTTTGTTTGTGTTTTTTTTTCTGGGAAAATGCACTGCCTTATCTTTTGAGTATGGTGACTGTGGCTAATAATTACTTATTTATATCAGCATATAAAAACCTATTATTTTCTGACTAGAAAATTGCTATTTTGGTAAAAAATAATGCCACCTATGAAAAGAGCTTCAATTGCAAAATTGTCTTCAAATGCCAAAAGAAAGACAATCACCAGGGCCAATGAGACTCCAGAACCGAGAGGAGGCAGATCTTCAAATGAAAGAGAAAGATCCCTGTAGCTTGAGAAGCCCCTTCTAGTTGTTTAATAAAATGTGCTTGTGTTTCTTTTTTAATTTTAGCCATTCTGCACAGTTCTTTTCTGCTTCTCTAATAAACAGTAGAGGACTGTAGCACTTGCACCACTAGATTCAGAGTTTACTCCCGTGTTTACTCTCTGGCTTCTCGTACTGAGAACTGCTTGAGTGTCTGTGTTGAGTATGTCTTTTATGTATCTATCTGATAAAGGTAAAGGTCATTCTCATGTTGAAAAACACAAAAGGCTAAAGATAGAACATATTTCAGCTGTGTAGTCTCCATCAGTTTTGGGACTGAAAAGGGAAAACACAGGTTACATACTACATAATGTAAAGAGTTGTATTCATTGTCATATCTTGCTGTACTGTGCAAATATGACAATGAACTTATTTTTTTAATTACTCATGGCAGTTTTTTGTATCCAAACATTCATCTATTTTCTAAACCCATTTTTTCCTAAATGGGTGCAAATTATGAACAAAACCTGGAAAGGCAAATTTACCACAACACAAACTTTGGTCCATGATAGAGTACTGAGAAAAGCACTATATAAATGTGATGAATTATTATTATTATTATTATCATTATTATTATTTTAGAGGTGCCAGTTTGTCTAGCAAAGAAAGCTCAGGCAAATCATGGAAAATATATAAATTTTATATGACAAGTCAAGGAATTAAACTGGAGCTGTAAGGTAACAATGACTTTGCTTCTTGTTGGAAAACAGTAGATAAACATAGATAAATTAAGAGGTTGTACTGGTATGCTGTAGGGTGACTCTCTCATTTTTTATAAATTCATTTTGAAACCCACAGACACATCTAACATAGGAGAAACAGAAAGTGGAGATGCCTTTGTATTATGAAATATCTTGTGGCCCCATATGTTGGTAAAATTCTGAGCAGAAAATGCAGGTTTAAGCCACTTAAACCTTTTGTCTTCACAATTTTCTTTCTGAAGTGCACACATATACACAATCCATTGCTTCCAGCTAACTTGCTTTAAAAAGCACTGTCTGAACAGTTGGAAGCTGCAGCAAGTGAGCAGGGCAGGTGTACCTATTAAAATGGCCTGTCACTATTGCTTAAAGTATGTCTTGTTTGTCTTTGAATTATGGACATACTGTTTGTGATTTTTAACGAGTAAAACCACAGTCTGAAAAAGGACAAATAACTCAAACTGTAATGTGTCATGTCAATAAAGTGACTCATGTTTCAGATGAAAGAACAGGAATAACATACTCTCTGATGTAACACAGTGAGGTAATATAACACAAATCAAAAATATTCTCAGAGTCATCACAATGACTCTTATTTTATTAAACTACGGTATTCAAACAAAATAATGTTAAAGCATAAAAAGTTAAAAATTTTAATATATTTATTCTAGAGATCCAGTATAATCCCTCCAGCATGTTCTGGGCCTAACCATGGATCTTCTTCCACTTCATTATGGCCTTGTAAAACTTCCAAGGGAAGGACCCACGGGGTATTCTAACTACATGTCCAGACCAACACACCAGACTCCTCTTGAAACAGAAAAACAGCTAGGTCACTCCAAGTTTCTCCCATACTGAAGAGTTTCTTGCCATATCACAAAGCATAAGCTCAGCACCTCCGCACAGGTATTTCATTATGGCCATTTGTACTCACTGCCATAGGCAAGGATGAGGATGTACAGTGCGTATAAAAAGTATTCCTCACCTTAGAAGTTTTCCCATTTTATTTTATACAATATTTTATCTCAGTAGATTTGATTTTTTTTAACACAGATCAATAGAAAAAGGCTCTTTGATGTCAAAGTGAAAACAGATCTCTACAAAGTGGACTAAACTAATTACAAATATACTGTAAAGCACAAAATAATTGATCACATAAGTATTGAACCCATTCAAGTCAGTATTTAGTAGATGCACTTTTGGCAGTCATTCCAGCCTTGAGTCTGTGATCTCAATCAGCTTTGCACATCTGGACACTGCAAACTTTCTCCATTTTTCTTTGTAGAACTGCTCTGGCTCTGTCAGGTTGTTTGGGGATCAATGAGTAAACAGCATTTTTCAAGTCTAGCCACACATTTTCATTTGAACTATGATCTCGACACTGACTCAGCCACCCTAGGACATTCACATTGTTGTTTTTAAACAATTCTCATATACTTTTGGCTTTATACTTGAGGTTATTGTCTTGCTGGGATGCTTTCATTCTATCCTCTTCCCTCACAAACCTTCAAGGGCCTACTGCAAGAGAATCATTCTGACATCATGATGCTGTCACCACCATGCTTCACAGTAGGGCTAATGTGTTTTTGTAGAGTTTAGTCTAATGGCCAAAAAGCTCAATTTTGGTCTCATCAGAGCATAGACCCCTCTTCCAAGTGAATTCAGTGTTCAGATGTGCTATATGGCAAACTCTAGCCAAAATATCTATTTTTTTTAACAGTGGCTTTCTCTTTGCCACTCTTCCATAAAGCTGGTGAAGCTGCAACAGGTGAAGCATCCGGGCAACAGTTTGCTGTATGTGAAGTCTCTCCAATCTCAGGAATTGTATGCTGTGACTCCTTCAGAGTTATCATAGGTCACTAGGTGGCACCCCACAGTTGTTTTATTTTTCTTCAGTTTATTTTTTTTTTTTTGTGAACAGCCGCTCCAGGCAGATTTACTTCTGTGTCATACTCTTGTCTTTTCTTTTCTTAATGACTGATTTACCTGGGCTCCAAGGGATATTCAGTGACTTAGATAATTTCTCGTATGCATTTCCTGACTTGTGCTTTTAATCCCCTTTTCATTGTGTTGGTTAGTCCACAGTACGGACTACAAGCTGGACGTTTTATATAAGTTGCATTTATATTACAATCATTTGAAACCCATTGACTATAGACAGATGATCTCAATTTAACTAATTATATGACTTATAAAACCACATGGCTACATCAGTGATGATTTACATATGTCATATTAAAGGGGTGTATGCTTATGTGATCAGTTATTTATATAATTATACCACTTTGCAAAGATCTGTTTTCACTGGCATTAAAGAGTCTTTTCTGTAGATCACTGTTAAAACAAAAACAAATTACATACAGTGTGGTTCAATGAATGTGAAAATTCCTAAGGTGTTCAGTAGGAATTGCAAACTGAAAATTGCATGATTTTGAGGTGATAATTCTCATCCCAGTTGTATCACATACAACTGCAAACTGTTCCAGTGGCACTGGAGATCACAGTTTGATGAAGCCAAGACAATAACTTCATCTCTAAACCACATAGTTGCAAGCCTTAGGTTTACCAAACATAAAACCATCAAAAGTTTGGCTGTGCCTTGGTTTCTTATCCTTGTAAATCTACCCTTGGCGGAGTCCAACTCCCACCTTAAACAAGCTCAACTTAACCTCATTATGTGAACACAACTCTCAATCTACACTGTATAAATAAAGGGTTCAGATGATATGCAGCATTGATGCAGCTCACACAAACATGTGTAGAAGTACATGGTTAAAAGTTTTTTTTCCACCACAAGTACATATAGATAGGTTTGGCAAATATCTGTGCAAGGAAGAATAGTTGGTCCACTTTTCCACAACTATAATGAACTCTACATTGTTCCACAAGGATCAATTATTGAACTAAGCCTCTTTTCCAGTATTCTGGTATAGAGTTTTCCAAGGAAAGGGGAAGAATGTGATTTATTTGCAACTGGAACATACCCTTTTGATCCATTTTTAAAAACCTTCCACTCCAATCTGCCAGTGCTAAAGCTCCTTTCTTGCTTTCCTTGCAATAGTGAAAGGTCTGTTAATTCAAAAACATTCCCAATATTACTATTTTTTAAGCTACAGACAATCCCCCTAACACCGTATGAAAGGACTCTTTCTTCTGCTTCACAGCTTCCCTTATCATTAGTGTTCACCAACAGATCCTAACGTTTTCACCATTATATGCACCAACAAATGCATGATGTTCTAAAGGAGACAGTTAAACTCATCTCAAACACAGTCATCTGCTAGTCATTCCCAAATGCCACCTAATTACCAAGTGGTGGTCATTTGGCAGCACAGCACCTCTCATTATTTGAATGTCCAGAAAACATAGCCTCAGATCAGATTATGTAACTTGATCTTTTTGAAAAAGGTGCTGTAGCACCAGGTACCCTTTCGAGATCCATAAACTACATAAAACATTTCCAATCACACCCTTCCAGGTATTTACAGTACATCATTCCATACATGAACATTGAAGTCTCTCAGTTTGAATAAAGATTTGGTAGACAGTATTCTTTCGAGCAGTGAAACCATGAACATTGGAAAGGCAGAATACTTTAAATAGATGTTTAGTGTATATATGAAAACAATTGTCAAAGATTTCCCTTGAAGTCATGTTAAGATGAATATAACAATCTCATTTGTTTGGCACTCAGTCAGTATTTATGCTCCTGCCCTGGATATTTGATCAAGAAACCTGGTTTCAGAGTTAATGCATTGAGTGGAGCTCATTTTCTGCCAGATAAGTGAGGGTCTATCTTCCAAGAGCCAGCTTCCATTGCCAAAGCCTATTATGCCTTTATCCATTCCACTTTTGCCTGTTGCCCAACCCTCATCACTCACCGTAAATGTGGTGAGCCAATGAGATGGCCCCAGGCGTCCTTTTCAGGCATAGCCATGTTGCATGGATCACCCAGACACCAAGAGTTCACTGGTGAGGCACTATTCACCAGGCCTGGCTCTGGAGGTGAGCCCTAGTATTACTATACCAGGTAAAGTTGCCTTTGATTTTAAATGGAACCATCATGAGGGTCATTTAGGGACTGTTCTTTATCTGGACACTCCCCTCTGACCAGTTCACCATGGTTAACCTTATCAGGTAACCTAATGTTCAGGTAACATTCTTAAATCTGCTTAGTATAATTTAGGGTTCCAGAGTGGCAGATTTGATCCTGGGCATTAACAAGTTCTGGACAGGGGACCAGTACATAAGCCACTTTGTCTTGCTAAGGCAGACACACTTTACTTAGACAAGGTGGAACTGCAGACTACAGGTGGTTAAACATGCTGGCAAATACAGAAAAAGGAAACTTCTATTTTCAAAGCTTACTAATCAATCACTTCCAAAGACAGCTAAGTTTCGAGGTTGAGGTTAAATCTTTTTTCAAAGAGTTATGTTTCACATGATGGGAAAATGGCAACAAGTTAGGTTACGTAACAATTATGAACAACTATTATGAGTCTAAATGTTACAAATCATAATATAAGCATTTTTACCATGACATAAATCAGTACAAAATAAAAGTAAAATATTTCAGGAGTTTGACTATTTTTACGATACTTTATTGTTAATAATATAATTAACAATCCCTTTACAGTCTGCTACTAACTGTACTATAATGGATGCCTATATTAAAGTGGGAGTGGAAGTAACCTCAAAAAAAACCAAAAAAAAACAACAACCTGGAAATGCAAATGGGGACAAGAACTATCATGCACTGTTCCCTAACTATACAATATAAGGCTAATTATTCTTATTACATGCTTACTTTTACTAAACATGTTTCTAATTTGTTTAAATGTGTGATGTGCAAATGTGTGTAGTATTTATAACTGATTTGCATTTAAAAACTACTTGGGGAAAAAAAAGAAAAGTTAGATCTGAATGCCTTCCCCAGTGGTCATATTTTTTAACTCTGCTAAGCATATCATTAAAGTAAACCAGCAAATGAAATAAAATAAATGAAAGATGCATTGACACAGTAGTTCCAATGCATTTTATGTACAGTCTGTATAAAAATAATTAATTTTTTCAAAGAGGAAATGAACAGGCAAACCACATGGCCACATTTTATTAGATTGTTCTTTTCTAAAAAAATTTTTCCTCACATTTGCAACATGCATGGCGTTTCATCTGGATCTATACAGACAGGACAGTAAGTGGCATGTTATTGCCTGTTAAAGATGTCTATGCAGGCATGTTTGGGGTTCTTCTGCTACCGACAAAGGCTAACAAATCTGGTTAATTTCAGCACTTTTGTCTGCTCATTCCAGTGTTCCCTTCATATCCTCTTCCCCTAGGGTCTTCTCAAAATGTCACAATAAACGATCCTCACTAGTTAATCACTGTGTTTACTGTGATTAGTCATAGTTCTTAAATTTGCTGAAATGAAGACATTTATAAATGATTTTCAATTCTATAAATGAAAATATATTAATGGTAATTAGAAAACAGGTAAATGTAATTCTAAAGACATTGTATAATTTAATAGCAAAGCCTCAGTTAATGAAGAGACACAAGTCAAATGTACTAATATTAACAAATTAGTTATGTTACAAATTTCTAGCTATGTTACATTTCCTTGCATAGCACTTGTTTTCTTTTCTCTTTTAGTATTAATTAGATAAACTGCTGCTTAAATTGTATGCAATAAATCACCCATATTATACATTCTTTGAAAAGATTTTTGTTTAATACAGTATACAATATTAATGTAATATCCCACAGAGCATATATATTCTAAATTCACACATTAGTTTTTTTGCTTTCCAAATTGACAAATTTCAGTAATTTAACATAAAGGGATGACAGCATTGGACACAAAAGGAAGGACCCAATCCTGGAAAAACTGCCTGAATAAACATACAGAGGGTAAGCAAAACAACAGAAACACAAGATGAAAAAAGTGTTCAGTTATGAAGCAAATAAATCACATCTGTAAATGTAGTTACAAATGTGAGTCATGTCAGGTTGATTGCCATTAGCGATATATGTCAGCTATAAAAGAGGTCTGAAAATGTACACTTTAAGTTTTCAAAGTAACATGAAGCAACTAACAAAGTCTCTAATAGGCCAAATATTAGTTATAAAATACACAAAATTATTATAATTATCAAGGGGAAGAGCCACAGAAATACTGGCAGTGTTTGCCAAGCATGGACAAAGTGCATCAAGGAGGAGAAATGGTAATTGCAAGTCAAAGATCACTGTCAGGTATAGACAAGCATTTAAGCATTTAACAGGATATGTACCTCCTTGACCTAGTCTCAAAAATTTTTTTTAAATGTATGATAAATTTGCAATTTGAAAACCATGTGTATTCAAGGCCAGTGCATTAACACATATAATCTGGTGTAAAGAATACAAAAACTGGACCCCTTAGCAATGGAAAATAATAAGGTTTGATGAATTATCTCTCCATCAATTTCCTCTTCAGACAGGTTTACATTTGGAGAAAGCCAAAAAGATGCTTTCAACCCACAATGCCTATTGGCAGCTGTTAAACATTATGGGGGATCCAAAATGGTAATAACAGCCATTCTGTGGGAGACATTGAATGAAGAGATTGCTCTGCATGGTCATATAATGGCCAAGAAATACAAGGCCATTATGGGACCAGGTACACTAATGATGTCAAAATGTTTATGTCATATTGTACTGCTATTCCAAGGTGCCCCCATCAACAGGGCTAAACTAATTCGAGTGGTTTCATGAACACCAGGATGAACTCAAATGTCTTCTTTTTCCAACCCACATCTAAACATTCTCAACACTGGACTCTCACGGCTGATTTCTGAACTTTCTGTCAGATCAAGGGCAAGTGGTTAGACTATGTGATACGGTATAGTTAGGAACAAGTCTAACATATTGTAAAATTTGCTGATGACACAACGGTGGTGGGTCATATTCCCAATGGTAATAGGACAGAATACAGAGAGGAAATCAGAGCCCAGGCACACTTGTGCCAGTAAACCTACTTCTTACCCAGTGTGGCTAAGACCAAAGAGATAATAGTGGACTTTAGGAAGCAAGGAGGCATACACTTAACTGTCACAATCAGTGGGAATGCTGCGGACAGGGTGAACAGTTTCAAATTCTGCAGTGTGCATATCATTGAAGGCCTTGCATGGAATGTTTACACAGAAAAAGTAATGCTGAAGGCACAAAAACACTTTTTTTTATTATCTCAGGTGGCTAAAGAGGTTAAACATCAGCCCAAACATCTTCAGATCATTTTACAGCTGCACCACTGAAAGCATCCTAACCTGTGGTGTCACTGCTTGGTATAGGAAGTGCACTCCTATCAGTATCTTTCAATAAGGGCGCACACAAAAAGGCGAGCTTCAAAAGGGTGACCTGAATTGGGCGTGGCGAATAAAGGCGCGTGTAAATAAAGGCGAGCTTCAAAAGGGCGACCTCAATTGAGCGAATATTTTAATATTCTTGCTTTCGCCTTTTTATACGTTCAATCATTGCCTTTATCTAATAAATTTTCTGTAATAATTTTGTTGCGTTTGCCTTTATTCGCTGCGCCCAATTGAGGTTGCCCTTTTGAAGCTCACCTTTTTGTGCACCCCCTTATTGAATAGAACCCTACTATCAATTGTAAAACCTTGCAGAGGGTAGGTGCATTCTGCCTAACAAATCATTGGGGATGATATTTCTAACCTACAAGACATATATGTGAGGCAGTGTCTAAGGAAAGCCAGGAAAATCATCAATGACCCCAGTCATCCAAGTCATGAACTGTTCACATTATTACAGTACCTTCTGGCAGATGATACCATAACACACCCGGACCAGTAGGCTCCAAAACAGTTTGTGCCATCAGGTTAAGATGTTAAACTCTGCACAGTGTCTGGTACTAAACCTAATCAACACCCCACCCTCACCTCAGGTTCACCAGTTCAGCACACAGCTCCAAGAGGATAGCTCTTGGAAATTGCAATTGACTTAGAAGCCAGTCATCATCATCTCTAAATACATGCTCTCTTCTAATTCTTCCATTTCTAACAATGCCAAATCAGCAATGGTCATTGGAATAGTTTGGCCATTCCGTGCACCATTATACTGTTACAGAATGATTACAATCAAGTGAATTAAATTTGAAAATGATACAAATTTAATCTTGATTTATTTGAAAAATCCCATGTCATTGATGCAAATCTAAAAAAAAAGGAGACCACACAGAAACAGTAGCACCGCTTTGACGATGGGTGTCTCCAGTTTGGAAAACCGAGCAGAAACTTGCATATGCACAGTGTGAGGCTACTGTGGAAATTTGTATGGCTTTATGGAAAGTTTATTTTTTATACATTTCAAAGTGTGCATGGAAACAGGCATACACAACATTTTTATGCATATGCAATATTTA
Source organism: Erpetoichthys calabaricus (assembly GCF_900747795.2). Lineage (NCBI taxonomy): Eukaryota > Metazoa > Chordata > Cladistia > Polypteriformes > Polypteridae > Erpetoichthys > Erpetoichthys calabaricus. The sequence continues at coordinate 210,897,252 of NC_041396.2, forward strand.
TACATGAGGCCCAAAGTCTTCATTATTAGATGTATACACTACATGTTTGAAGTATCAGTTACTTTAAATCTGTGATGGCTAGAATGTCTACAGTGGTAATTTATGTGAATTATACAGGAGAAATGTGGAAGACATGTTCTAATATCAACAACAATGGCAACATTATTATTTATATAGTGCATTTTCACACAAGGAATGTAGCTCAAAGTTCTTTACACAATATAAAAGAGTTACAAAAGAAAAAAAGTAAGTTATATGTAAATAAATGAAAAACAATTTATAAAGAATCAATATGCACCTACATAACACAGATATACTGTACTAGTAGAATTCTAATTTGAAGATAGGTTTTTTGAAGAAACAAAACAAAACAAAATATGCAGGGTTTCCAGACCAAAAGACAGCCAAGCTCCCACTGGGTATTCTTCCTAATATAAAGGTGGTAAAGTCAGTCTTATTCATTTTTATTCTTCATATTAGTTAATTTGATACAGATGGTCTCATAGACAGAGTATCTACTTTCATTCCATCATCACAAGTGGCTGCATAGTACCATAATCAGGTGGAGGTAGCATAAAACACCACCACAGAGAAACCAGAAAAGAAAACAGAGAAAAAGTAGGGATTAATAATGATAGCACATCCATAAAGTGTATGACATTGCAACCCATATATAATCTCTTAGAAGAAGAACAGAAGTGAATTAAGAAAAGGCAAAATTGAAAAAGTGGATTTTAATAGTTTTTATAAATTGATCAGTGGTATTAGGCTAGCATATTTATGTCAGTAAAGTATGTCATATTATTGCTGTATAATAGCAAAAGGTCACCACACCACTTCTTTTATGCTTAGCTCTCAGTATAATAAGCAAACCAGTGTTACACGATCTAAGGTTACGACTGAGGGATGTAAGGGGACAGGCACTCCAAAGTATACAGAGCAAGATTATTTAGAGCTTTCAATACCATTATCAGTATTTTAAAATCTATTCTAAAAGACATAGGTAACCAATGTAATGATGTTAAAACAGGTGAGATGTTCTTAGATATTCTTGTGTTGTTTAAGATTCTAGCTACTGTATTTTGAACTAATTGCAATCAGTTAATGTCTTTTGCATTACAGTAATCTAGTCAACAAAAAACAAAAGCGTGAATTAATTTTTCAGCATCTTCCAATATTATAAGAGGTTGTGAAATACCCAGCTGGACACACAATGAAGATTTGGGGCAGCCACCCGTATAGTTTCCCTGGCTGCAAAAGGCTTTATTTTTTGTACAATGTGTACAGGTTAGAGTCCAAAACAAAACTGATCAATTATGAAGGATTAGGGGTTTTTATAGGCAATTCACAGGAAGTGACGTTCTCAGGCCTGGACAGGAAGTGATGTCCTTGGGGCCGGGACAGGAAGCAACATCCTCAGGGCCGGGGCCTGAAGTGATGTCTTTGGAGCGTAATCGAATACAGGCAGGATTTCTTGTATTTCATCTGCAGAGAGAAAAGAGAGAGGTTTAGCACAACCCGCCGCCCCCTGGCCTGGCGTGGAATTGGAATTTTCTGGTCCCTTTGGTTGACTCCCAAGCGCACATGTGTGACAAGGTCTAACTTTTGCAATATTTCTTTATTGAAAAAATGCAGTGCTAGTAATATAATTAATGTGTGGTTTAAAGTTTGGATCAGAGTCCATGATCACACCTAAGTTGTGATTTTGAGTGCCAGGGGGTCAAATTTACTTCTTAGATCTTCACTTTTTCCACTTTTCCTAAGACCTAAAATTTCTCTATTTTCCTTATTTAGCTTGAGAAAATTACTATTCATCCATTCAGTAATACAAGACAGATCAAAGGGCACAGAGAGTCAGGGTAATTGGGTGCTATAGATAAGTAAAACTGTGCATTGTCTGCATGGCTGTGGTAGCTCACCTTGTGTTTTGAGATAATCTGTCTTAAGAGGAGCATGTAAATTGAAAATAACAGTGGTCCCATAAAAGATCCTTGTGGTACCCTATATAAAATATTATGGATCCTTAAGATATAATCACCATAATTAATAAAAACTTTCCTGTGCGTTAAACAAGACTGAAATCAATTTAGGACATTACCGGAGACCCACCCATTGGCTAAGACGATTAATAAGAATGCTGTGGTCTATGGTATCGAATGCTGTGTTCAAGTTTAAAAGAATGCGAAGAGATCTATTGCCTTCATCAGCATTAATCGGCAGGTCATTAACTTCTTTAACTAATGCACTTTCTAGGCTGTGATTTGGTCTAAACCTGACAGAAACTTATCAAGAATGGTGTGCTTATTCAAGTAATTATTTCACTTGTTAAAAACTGCTTTTTCTATAATTTTACTTAAAAAAGGCAGGTTATAAATAGGTCTAAAGTTGTTAAAGACAAATGTATCAAGAGTATTTTTCTTGAGCAGGGGATAAGTCCTGCTGTCTTTAGAAAATCTGGGAAGTCCCTAGCATCTAATGAGGAGTTAACTGCAGTATATCAAGTACACTATCAGAAACTTTAAAAAGTTGTGTTGGGACTAGGTCAAGGGTAAAAGTGGAAGGTTTTAACTGAGTAATTATTCTATGAAGTTCAGGTAAGCCTATTTTAGTGAAGGAATTTAGTTCACTATAGTGAGCTCAATAAGGGTCAATGGTATAGGCCTTGGAGAGATGTATTTTATTACAACTAATATTGTTTATTTTGTGATTAAACAATGTTACAAAAGTTTTGCATGTTTTGCTGTAAGTATTCAGGAAGAAATCCGCTGATTGAGCTGGGTATAGAAGATGATCGATAGTAGAAAAGAAAACTGCTAGTTTTCCTGCATTTTAATTTAGAATTTTAGAAAAAGTAGGACTGTCTCTCAAGATGGACTGCTTTGTTGTATTCAGTAATATGTGCCTTCAATATTTCATATTTACACTCAGCCTTGCAACATGTTCTCTTAAGTGTATTCTGGTGCTGGTGAATTTTTTAACTATTTTTGTTTTCTGGGGCTACAATATCAATTACAGCTCACACCTTAGCTTTAAAATTGTCTACCTTACTGATTACATTGCCGGCTCTATTAGGACAAGCAATACTTTCAGAATGGACACTCTTAATTTTAGCAAACCTAGAGGCTGCTGTGGCATGAAAATAACGTTTTCCAATGATATGCTACTTTTTACTTCTAGTCACCAGCCTCTAGGTTAGACTGACAATGGGTGGGTGGCTTTTTAAGTTTAAGACTTTTTAAACAAATGTAAAGAGAACAATTTAAACGATAATCATATGTGATCATAACTACAATAACTTTTTAAGCTATTCCTGCATCCTTAATAATATTATATCTGTAGCAAAAACCTGAGCAAATTGTATTTCAACTGAAATATCTAACAGAAAAACTGGAAACTTAACAACTGAAATGACCATAAAGTTTCATTTAGGCAAGTGCAAAAATGCAGTTCTGCTCTTCCCTAAACAATTTGCATCTTTTATTGATTTATGCTAAGGTAAGATGAACCTTCCAATCACAGTGACGTCTGTTTTAATACCTCCAACAGAAAATCATTAGCATGGATGATCAATGACAGAAAACTGATAGGGATCAATAAGGGTCTACAGTTCACCGGCTGATAATTGCTTAAACTATCCTTTTCAACACTTAGTTGTTAACTAAAAGAAAATAAGTACTTCTCAGGGGAAATGCAGCATCATTAGGTTATATTAATGACAAACAGAACAGTAAACACATATTGATGTAGGTGGTTCCTTATTTGCATTATGCTGCCTTTAAGATGTATTTTTCTGTTTAAAAAGAAAACACATTTAATAAACCAAATTACAGGTTTCACTAAATATTTGTATATTTATTTCATCTGTTCACTAAATTAAGTAACATAATTCCTTCTTCAATTTTTTAACTTTTTAAAAATTTTAATTTTCAATCATTCTTTCCTTCTTGATATTGCCATTTACAATATCAAACATAATGTTTCTTCTGTATCTCAGTGTTAAATTGCATATCCACACAAAGCAACTTGTCAAAATCTGATTTTTTTCAGTATTCCTTGCTCATTTATTAATGAGTAGTTAATTAAAAAAATAATTTGTTTCACAAACAGCAATATAGCACTCGTTGCCTATATGGAGTTTGTTCTTTCTAACCATGTCTAGATCACAGTCATGCAGAGTAGTCAATTTCAGCTTCAGCCATATTTGAGTGTGCGAATGGTTGTGCATCTGAGTGGAACTGCAATGCACTGATGATACTCTTCTAGGGCTGTGGCCCAAACACACATTTAAAAATGTTGAGTTATGTTAAACTTATAATTTCCTTTGCTTTTAATAATTTTAAGCCCTGAAGCAGCAGCTGAGATTGCACCCTCCTTGGTGCTAGATAGCAGATTTAAATATTGCCTTCTTTATAACCCTGTTTGAACTGCTGATATGTTTGAGTATCAAAACTGGACACTGTCTTTTGTCGTCTTAATGAGAATTTCATTTTAAATTTACATCTGCATATCAATAGGGACTTCAGAAAAAATAGGGCAGTTGGGCTTAGTGTGAAGTTATATATATATATATATATATACATAGAAAAAGAAGAATAAGGTCAGAGGACTTTTTGAAATGTGCACATGCCAGAGCATAAAGAAAAACGAGATGCTAGACCTTCTCAGAAGCGATATACATGTTAAGTGTAGGATGGAGGGAGAGGATGCTTTTGAGCTCCTTTCTAGACCAAATAAAGAAATGGACGAGGACTATGTTAATTAGATAATTTTTATACAATGATACAATGAGAAGTCAAGCAAAATGACACTTTTTATTGGCTAACTGAACAGATTACAATATGCAAGCTTTTGAGGTAGATAAGGCCCCCTTCTTCAGGCAAACTGTATATTGTAATCTGTTTAGTTAGCCAATAAAATGTGTCATTCTGCTGCACTTCTCGTTGCATCCATAAAGGCTAACACGGTACAACACCCTACCTAGATGTATATATAGATATATAGATGTAGTGATATAAATGAAGGGTGTCTATAAGGAAACATGAATTAAAGACTGTAATGCTTTAAACGGCCCTAGTCCTGTTTAATTAAATGAATTATCAAAGCATACATACCAGAGTGTATATTATGATCACAAGGTTATTTTCAAATAAGATTTCTTAAAATAAATAAAATCACTGTAGTATTGTGAAAGCTATGGAACAATCTGCATGCTTGTGTAAGGGATGCCCCATCAGCCTCATTGTTTTAATCCAGGCTGAAGGCTACTGTAGCCTTATAGCAATATGAAGCTACTTCTCCTTCTTTTGAAAAGTGACACAAGAGGAACTGGCATCAACAATAAAAGGATTTAACACTCTCTATTACTTAGGAGGTTATAGAATGCCAAGGAGGGCTAAGATAATTTAACAGTGATTTTTTTTCTATTGTCTTCACCATATAATTATCTCAGGGGTTTAATTTTTTCAGGAATGGTGTTGACTGAATTCCTCATTTTCCGCTTCCCATTTTCAACTTGCTGTTTCTCAAAATGGGCTTTATAATGTCATATTTAAGTTAAATTGCTCAGTTTTAATATGTGTGTTTAATGTAGGTTGAGGATTTATGTATGATAAAGCTGTAAGGATTGCTAAGTAACTTTTATTGCATTATAATTTTAAAGTACTCTGGACCAATACTCAGTGTACTAGTGTACAAAACTAAAGAACACTGAATTAAATTGAACTGAACAAGACTGAGTGAAGGTGTTAAAGTGGATGATTTTATCCTGTCTTTGTTGTGGACAGAAGTCATTCAGACAACATTATCTTGAGTTCGCCCAAGTGGCCAAACTGATAGTGTTGTCTAAATTACATGACAGAAATGCAGAAGCTGTTCAACTTATACAATATTGTCAATTTTACTGTTTTTCTACAATAGGATTTTTAATATCTATCTACTGGTTGTATATTGTTAATATAAATAGTACATAAGAAGTGTGACAAGAGTACAACAAGCTCTATTGATCAATACTATTTAATATTCAAAATGGGAACAGAGTAGATGAGTCTTCTATTTAATATAAGATTTCAATATCAAAATCTTCAAAACCATTAATCCAGCTCTTTTGCTATAGTATTGATTTTTCAAATTACTTGTTCATTATTCATTTCCCTTTCCCAGGATATAATTAATATTATGTGGTGCTAAGCTGCTAACTAATTAATACTAAGTTGCATAACCAGACAAATATTACAGGATATTGCAGCATTAACCATTGGAGTATTGTCTGTAAAGTTTCAAGTCTTGCCTATTACCATTTCTTACCTAAAGTGACAAGCACATTTTATATAAAGCTTATATAGATCAATGTAGCAGCTAGTAATTAGTCTTTTAAACTCTGCCATATTGATATTTATGGAGTAAACAAATCAATAAAAATTGACTGTGTAGTACTGTCAGAAAGCTGCTAACTCTACCACAGAACATCCTTGGTGTCATATTTGTTTGCCCAAATCAATTTTTATAGATTGTCTATTTGCTAAGAAAAAGTTTTGTGTATTGGTGTTAAATTTATTAGCCAAAGGTAACAACATTTCTCTGTAAACGCTCAATTACATGTCTTAATATTAATATCAAATCTGTATTTCAGTTACTTTAAATTGAAACTATAAGTAATGATGTGATAATCCATTGATCTGTAAAAATATTACATTGTTGTTAACAGATTTTCACAGTATGTGCTTTTTCTGCCTCACACAAATACAGCTTGCCTCGGTGACAACAGTGCCTGGATTTCTTTAAATCAGTTAAATCAAATGGATTGTTTTGATAGCTCCAGAACAGTATAGGTATTTTAACCTTAAGTTTTAGTTCAAACATCATCACCGACTCACTCACTGATGTAACGTAAAATTTGTAGGATACCTCCACAATAGCAAAGGTGGGGCCCCTTCCTAAAAAACAGCTACTAAGGAAACTGATTTAATGTTCCCATATTTAGCATTTTCACACATTTACCATTTTTTGGATGCTGTAGTTGAACATAGGATAGTCATTGTCTATAGAAACTAAGAAGTATTTTAAGGCTACATTCACACTGTAGCTAAAAGTGACTCCATCTTGACTTTTGCCTGATATTTGATTTTTTTGACTGCTCAAATTAATTTTGCAACTCATTCAAATCTAATAAGAGTACAGATGTCCACAAGGTAAGTGCCCCCTGCTAACCTCACCAATACCTTTTCTAGCAGCAACTGAAGCATTTCTTAGGATGGTTTCCCATCCAAGTACTGGCCTGGCACGAACATGCTTAGTCTAAGATGGAAGCATGTGGTATGGCTACCTGCTGAAGCTCAACAGAAAAATCTTCTCCTTGTCCACCTTGCCAGCCTCTTTTACATTGTAGATGACTCGTCTGTGCCCCTCATTTGTTTGTCAAGATTTCTTTAGCTTAATATGGAGGTAACTATTTAACAGTATTTTAGCAAAAAGGCTTGCATTTGGAAAACTGAATAGCTCTTGGGGGCTTAAATCAGTTCATATGCCAGTCAACATCATGGGAAGAAAAAATCTGACCGGTCTCTAAAAGCTCATTACTTTCATATAGGGCCATTTGTATTGTTTCAAGTAGTGCCAAATAAGCCATATTATGTCAAACCATTAGACTATGAACAGGCTATATAGCCTGAGATAAAGAACTTTCTGTACGCAGAGAGTGAATCACATCTGTCATTTTGCTGCACTTTGATATCTAGTCCATATAAACTGACAGAAAAAAAAAAAGTTCTACAGTGCAAGTACATACCATTGGCCCTCTTAAAACAGTCTATACATCAATAAAGCACTTTGAGCTACATTCTTTGTATAAAAAAAATAAATGTTATCATATTCATCACTTTTGAGCTTTAACGTGTTTTTTATGTCAATGCACATTGTAATAACAGCTTGGCAATATGAATTGTTGTGCACATGAGTTGTCATTTAACTGGTTTGACTATATTTCCCTCTTTGATCAAGGGTGTCATCATTTCTCAGTTTCTCCAAAATGTTGTGTATGGAAGGGTTACAGCTGCCATAAATATATGCAAATTCTCCCATCAAGTTTTCTTTTATAAATCACAACTTTTGCTTGGAAAGCTGCATGCACACATTTTGTGCCACTTTTTGTGGATATGCAAGTTTTATAAATCTGAACCTAGGTATGCAAAGCTGCTAGTGACTTACCCCAAGAAAACTCAAATCTGTAATTGCTGCCAAAGGGGCTTCTACGAAGAAATGAATCAAGGGTCTGAATACCTATATAAAGTAGAGATTTCAGTTTTTGATTTGAATTTGCAAACCTTTCTGAAAACATGCATTCAGTTTGTCATTATGGGATATTGAGTATAGATTGATATGCAGAAATGCAAGTTTATCCATTTAAAATTAAATGTACTTTACAACGCAATAAAGTGTGCAGAAAATGAAAAGATGTAAATACTTTCTAAATCCAATTTGTATATGCATGTGTGTGTGTGTGTGTGTGTATATATATATATATATATATATATATATATACAGTATATATAATCTACTGAAATTAAGTAAACAAACAGGATTACATAGATAAAGCAAGTGATAAAGGAAATTAAACAACCTTTTAAGAGTAAGGTTAGGGTTAGGGTTATTTATAAATTAACATCCTAATTAATTATTTCAGACATTCACTTCATATGCTAAAAATCTGTAACATTTCTTAACAATAATTTCTCAACATGAAGCTTGTGTTATTATAATTTCAATTTAATTTTGTCCTATTATATTTTGAGGTTTACCTCTTTATTGCCTAATATTGTGCAATTTCTTTGCCCCATTTGGAATTTTCATTCACATTATTTTTTTGAGAAACATAATGCACAGTAAGCACATTTTAAATTCTTTTAGGACACTAATCCTAAATTACTGAGATTGAGCATGACTGGATTAAAGGAAATTACATACAGTAATTAGGTGCATATATCTAAACATTCACCTTTTTAAGAATACAGTAATGGAAAAACATCTAACAACCCAATAAAATTAACAAATTATAATATCTGATGTACTTCTTTCAAAGTGTATTTTTAAAAATAACAAAAAGAATAAATTTGAAAAAATATTTATTTACAAAAAACGTATAAATTCAAAAAATAAAACACATAGGTTATATAAAGTATGCTTGAGCAAAGTTCTAGGCCAATAGTAATAATAAAATATTGAAGAACTGGGACTTGGGACAGGCATTCCATTAACTAGATCGAGTATGTAGGCTGAGCAATGAGACAGACAAAAAGGCCTTTGAATAAATGTGAGGAGGCGGTCAGTCCCAGCAGACAGTGTGAAAGAAACAGATGTTTCCAACCTTTTCATTGAAACTGCTGTCTGATTTCATATGAAGAATTAACAGCATAACACTTAAAGTGATTTTCAGTTACTTTCTTCTCTGTGAGGGTAGGGGGCACGATAATACTCATAATATATCTTCAGTATTCTTCTTAAAAGGACCTGACATGAAAATGTATAAATAAAACAAGGAGATTATAATTTTCATTAAAATGATCCTTAATTTTACTGATGAAAATAAGGTTATTCCATTTCAATTGAAAAGCTGAAATAATTTCAATTAAATTGAGTAGAAATATTTAATAGCTATTTTTAATACTGTCTGGGTTCAATATGGATCTGGGGTGCCTTCTTTATAGAGGATGCATATTTTTCTTGTGTTTTTATTAGTTTGTCTGATGATTTATGATTTATTTAAACAGCCAAAAGACTGTGCAGTGTTTCACGCTACAACACTCTACTAATCTTTTGCCTCGGGAATAACACCTTGGCCGAGGGGTGACTCATTATGCAGCCCGATTGCTGAAGGTAGAAACGACCTCACATTATGTTCTTTGGAGCAATGCAGTTGTCTCAGTTTGTTTTAATGAATGTGCTCCTCTGTTTTACCAAGACCTAATATAGGGGTTGACAGTCATTGTCCAGAACAGTAAGCAGCTTACAGAGTGACTTTTGCTCTACCACTTCCTCCAATGATTTCAGCCTGACCTCCAAGACTGAAGAAGCCATTTTAATTAGTTTATTTAATGTTGTTGGCATTACCTGCACTGATGCCATTTCCTCAGTACACTATGTGCATAGCAATTTAATCTGTCCACTACAAACTGATAGAAAGCATGTAAGAGTGGTCTGCATACACCAAACAACCTCAGATTTCTCGAGAAATAGAGGTGACTCTGACCCTTTTTGTATACCACTTCTGTGTTGGTACACCACTCATACCTGTCATTCAGATGCCCCCTGTGTTACTTATATGTTCTCACAACCTTCACATCTTCACCATCAATGAGAACCTTTGGCAGAGTGGGCTTGACCCTCCTGAAGTCTACAATTATTCCCTTTGTCTTATTGATGTTGAGCTGCAGGTGGTTCAGTTTGCACCATTCAATAAAATCATTCACTAGAGCCCAGTAGAACCCAACATTGGCAGTGTCATGAGACAGTTTCTGTAGATTACATGATTCAGTTTTATATCTAAAGTCTGAGGTGTACAGCGTAAACAGGAAGAAGGCCAGTACAGTTCCCTGTGGAACCCCTGTGCTACTCATGACCATACATGTCTGATGCATAGTTCTTAAGCTGTTGTCTACCCGTTAGACAGTCCATTATCCAGGACACAGGGGTAGCATCAACAACCATTGACTGAACCTACTCTCTCAGCAAATTGAGCTATAATTTATTAAATGAATTAGTGAAAGAACATTGAAGAACCTATTACAGCAGACTCGACCTGTCTCACTTAAACAGGTTACATTTGAGCAGGATTGGCATTTATGTACTCGGAAGCTATACTGTATGCGTATGTTTAAACTAGGGAAAGGTTTAACAGTTCATGTCAGAGAACAAACAGTAATATTTGTTATATAAAAATTATATCTGTGAAATTAATGGTTTATAGGCAATAAGCAAAAAAAAAATCAGTAATACGGTAAAAATTGCTTAGCTTAACACTAGAAATTATAAAGCAAAAATCTGTAGAGTCTTGTAGCTACACATTAGCATGATTTCATAGCAGTTATGGAAATCTGTCCAGGTGTTTGGGAAGGAGTTAGGTATAATATAAAGGGATACATGCTATTTAGAAAAGACAGGCAGAATCGAACAGGCGAGGGTTAATATTGCATACATACATACTTATATATATTGTGACAGATAGGGGGCACTATCGCTCCCTTGAACCCTCGGACACCACGCCAGACACCAGGTAAAAGTCCAATAATTGAATTTATTGTTACAATAACGTGCGCAAAGCATCCTCCTCTCCACAATACTCATGTAATTAAACAATACACTAATCAATAACACTCCACCACTACCAGACACGTTGCCACCCTTCTACCCAGCTCAGCTCAACGTCTGGGATCTCCCACAGTCCTTTTATAGTCTATAGTGCTTCTGAACCCTCAGTCCATGTGACTTCCTAGCACTTCCGGGTCAGATCAAAACTCTTCTTTTTCATCCCGGAAGTATGTCATTCCCTCTGTTGCTGTGACTAAGACACACTTCCGGGTTATAGGGCACATAATAGTCCCTGGGCCTCCCTGCAGCGACTCCTGGCGGCCCCCGTGGTATCCAGCAGGGCTGTGCATTAAAAGTCCACTGGCCATTCCCTGCTGCCATTCGGGGCCTCTCACTGCTGCAAGGAGGGCTCCATCTGGTGGGCTGGGGGCGTTGGCCGGGATGAATGGCCGGCCATATCTCACTATATATACATATATGTAATATGTGTGTGAATGTTTATAACTTGTTTCTGACTTCTGACTTTAAGCACTGAGAAAAAATATGCTGCATCAAAATTCTAATTCCTTTAATCTAAAATATTTTTATTATGTTACTTTTGCTGCTTCTCTTTAATGAACACTATTTACTAAAATTTTACACAAAAAAATGACACAAGGAAAAATGTAACATTTAGATCAGTCAGTCTTTTTCATCATTAAGACCAACTATACACCATAATCAATACACATTGATTTTAGCAAAGCACAGTTTCAAAATCCATCATCAAAATATCCCTGGCTGCTAAGCAACCTTTAATAAACCGAACAGTGTTTTGGAAAAAAATGACTTTAGAACTATGGCAAGAGCCACTTTTAATTTAATTGCTAAAGAAACATACATTTGTTCTCCAATTACTCCAACCTTAGTCACTGTAACGTCACTCTGTAGACAGCATTCAAAAATAGGCCAAAGTAATGTAAAAATATAATGTATGTATGTATGCAAGTATGATGATGATAATGATGATGATGATGATATAGATAGGCATTTACCTGAGGCCTGAAACTGGTAAAAAGAAATTAAACAGGGATTAAATCATTTAATCTGTCATTAATTTGTTGTTCTCTCTTATTCTAATACAGGATCATAGGAGGACAGAGTAAATTCTGGGAAAACTGCATGCAAGATGTAACAGTTAGTCATAGTTAGCCTTAATTATGCCACTAAAATTATTTAAAACATACAATACCAACATTTCTTGTCATACCCGTCTTCGGTGTGGCATTATTAGCAGCCTCATTGTTGATCCTGCATTTGTATTACCAAAGTACAAGACAAGTATATCAACAGTTTACAGGGGAACCCCTATAGCACCACACTATAGTTACCTCCAGTTTGCATTTTAAAGCTTTGACATTTTTGGGCTTGCATGTATTTACATCTACTATGTTTTGAGAATTGAGTATGTAGTCAATACCATGTTCTTTTGAGAAGTTAAAAGTGCATATTTGAATATACTTTTAACAATTTTGCTAAAGACATTTCTGTATTCCTTATTCATTATAGACTATATATACATTTTTTACCATTAATGCCTTTTAATGATATACATTACTTATATTATAAGGTATAAGATAAAAAGAGAGGGAGGAATCACCTTGGAAGTCAATTTAGACTTTTACAAAGGAAGCAAGGAAAGGAAACATAAATCCCGGTCAGCGTTAAAAGTAACGCACGTGCACGCGCCTTCTGCCACACCCTAACTCCTTCCAGAATTATGCCTCTTTGAATATGCAAATCAATAATTTTTTTGTATAGCACTCTTTCCTAAGTGCAGGTGTAGAGAACTGTGAACAATTCTCAGTTAAAATACAAGTGTAGATTATGCTGATTACTAAATACAGAACTGGTACACTTAAAAACACAGATTTGTTAAAACACACTGCGAACAAGGTAGAAACTCATTAAACATAAATGGAAAGCAACAATATCTATCCATGAGTTAATTGATGAACTATGACCAGTTGACAGTAGAGATTAAAATTGTAAAAGAGAAAGTCAAAAATAAAGTCATAGACCTGGGGCCTCATGCATAACGCTGTGCGAAGAATTCAAACTAAAACATGGCGTACGGACAAAAGCAGAAATGTGCGTACGCACAAAAAATCCAGATGCATAAATCTGTGCATACGCCAACTTCCACATTCTTCCGCTACATAAATCCCGGTCAGCGTTAAAAGTAACGCACGTGCACGCGCCTTCTGCCACACCCCAACTCCTTCCAGAATTATGCCTCTTTGAATATGCAAATCAATATAAATAGCCCTTAAGCTCAGCGTTCTGTGAAAAGGCAATGGCAAAAGCAAGGGGGAAAATAGAAGAATTTCAGTGAATACCAAGTGGAGGCAAAGAAAAATGTACTATTTGTTGGTTTAAACAGTGGCATAAACAACAAAAGAAAGTTGATTGAGTGACATAGAGTGCCGGAGAAACTCGAAAGTTCAAGTTCACAAAGTCGCACAGTGCCCAAAATAATAAAGAAGTTGTCAGATATCAAAGTCGCTGAGAAAAGGCGAGTCGTAGCCCACCGTCTGAGTGTCATATGAAAGCTTATTAGGGTAAAGAGAAAAGAAAAAAAAACAGGAACACAGTGGGAAAAAAGCTTGAAATGTCAACTTAAATCACATAGTTAATTTTGTCATTAAAGTAGAACATCATAAACTTAATCTTAAAATTGTTTAATTTACTAGTTTCTCAAATACCATTGTAACTAAAGTAGCATGTTAAATACTTTGCATTGTATGTGTTCTTCTATGTGCTCTATGTGTGTGAATTACTATGTGCTTCTTAAACGGGCTTTCTCTTCCTCCGACAGGACACAGAATCCATTACATTCGTGATATTACAGCTCTCAGAATAATTTAAATACTAAGATGTATACTTGGTATAATTTTCACGATGATAGGAATTAAAGCATGTATTAAACATGGGAACATGGTGGCACAATGATAGTGACAAATTGGTGCCCCATCCAAAGATTGTTCCTGCCTCATGCAAGATGCTTGCTGTGCAGTGCGCGACCTTCAATTAAATAATTTATTGCAGCAGTACTGTCTCTTTCAAACGTATTAACCCCCAATTCCTGTCCTTCCTTTTCTTTCTCCAAGTACCCACTCGCCACACAATCAGCTCTGTAATAGATGTTAAGTCATCTGTAAGGTTAGAAAGCCGATTCTTCAAAACTTTTAAGGAACATTGAAATATCTTCGTAGTACATGTTTAATTATTCTATCCATCTATCCTTTCAGTGTTGCGCCAGCCCCAGCAAAAATACAGCGTGAGGCAGGAACAATACCTGAATGGGGCGCCAGCTCCTTGCTAGCGCTGCGACACCGTGCCCTCACATGTTTATTTACTAACAATATAGATTACTTAAATGATGTTAACATTTTATCTGTATAATGTAATAAATACATTTTGCTGTATTTCATCTTAAAATGATATCGTCATCATGTGTAAATATGTGCTAAAGTAGCTCAGGTTGTGCAATATTATAACTGTATCGCAAGTTTACAGTGAGGTAATTGTACTTATAAGTACAAACAGTTCTACAAGGAGCACTTGATGGACTGAATGATTGAGTTTATAGTTCTTGGGATGAAACTGTTTCTGAACAGTAAAGGCTCTGAAGCGTTTGCCGTATGGGAGGAGTTCAAGTAGACAGCATGGCTGAGGCAGTGTGTGCGAGATGCTGTATACCAATAATTCTCTTTCCGATCAGCTGCTGTAGAGCTGTGATTCCACACTCAGATACAGTGATATAAATGCTTAGAGTAGTGCAGTGAGAGTAATATGGAAATAGATGATCCACTGTGGCAACCCCTAACGGGAGCAGCTGAAAGAAGAAGAAAATAAAGGTGCAGTGAGAGTAACAATGCTAGAGCAGCTATGGTATTTGGAATAGTTTGGCCATTCCGTGAACCATTATATTGTTACAGATTAATTACAATCAGATGCCTTAAACTAATAAACAATATGCAGTTAATTTCAGTGTAAATGATAAAGCCACGTCAGGGATGTGGATCTAAAAAGAAAGCGAAACCACACTGGAACAAAAGCACTGCTTTGACTCTGGGTGCCGCCAGTTTGCAAAATCAAGCGGAGAACTTGCGTACACCAGGGATTGAGCTAGCGTGAAAATGTGCGTGGCTTTACGCCAAGTTTAGTTTTTATACATTGTGATGTGAGCGTGGAAATGGGCGTACGCAACATTTTTGTGCATATGCACCGTTTATACATGAGGCCCCTGGAGACCTATGCCAACTGGCTGTTTACTTCCTGCTCCTGGGTTTTCTATAGTCCAAATATTCCAACACTCCTTTATCTAAGATATCATTTCCATATGCAGGAGAGCAGTCTGACAGTATAGCAATGGAACCAAGTGCCTCATCAAGATTCTGAGGAGAGAAACAGAATAGAGAAGGATTAGTAATGGTTTTTAAATATTGCATTAATTATATTTTTACAATTGACTAATAAACAGAAATGCAGTGTACACAGCTAATCAGCAGCTCTAGTCAGGGTCAGTGCTAGGGCCGCTGCTATTTTTAATATATGTAAATAATTTAGATGGGAATATAAGTAACAAGCTTGTTAAGTTTGCAGATGACACTGGTGAATTGGCAGATAATTTGTAATCTGCTAAATCACAGAAGGACTTGGACAGCATGCAGGGTTGGGCAGATTTGTGGCAGATGAGATTTAATGTCAGTAAATGTAAGGTATTGCACATAGGATGTAAAAATGTTAGGTTTCAATACACGATGGGCAGCCTGAAAATCGAGAGTACACCTTATGAGAAGGATTTAGGAGTCATAGGGGACTCTGCGAAATTGTCACATTGTGGACAATGTTCAGAAACCATTAAGAAGGCAAACAGAATGTTAGGTTATATAGCACAATGTGTGGAGTACAAGTTCAAGGAGGTTATACTGAAGCTTTATAATGCACTGGTGAGGCCTTATCTGGAGTACTGTGTGCACTTATGGTCTCCAGGCTACAAAAAGGACATAGCAGTGCTAGAAAAGGTCCAGAGAATAGTCACTAGGCTTATTCCAGGGCTAAAGGAAATGAATCATGAAGAAAAATTTAAAAAGCTGAGTCTTTTCAGTTTAAGCAAAAGAAAATTAAGAGGTGACATGGTAGAAGTGTTTAAAATTATGAATTGAATTAGTACAGTGGTGGGTGGCATGGTGGCACAGTGGCAGTGCTGCTGCCTCGCAGTAAGGAGACCTGGGTTCGCTTCCCGAGTCCTCCCTGCATGGAGTTTGCATGTTCTCCCCGTGTCTGCGTGGTTTTCCTCCAGGTGCTCCGGTTTCCTCCCACAGACCAAAGACATGCAGGTTAGGTGCATTGGTGATCCTAAATTGTCCCTAGTGTGTGTGTGTGTGTGTGTGTGTGTGTGTGTGTGTGTGTCCTGCGGTGGGCTGGCGCCTTGCCCGGGATATGTTCCTGCCTTGTGCCCTGTGTTGGCTGGGATTGGCTCCAGCAAATCCCCGTGACCCTGTATTAGGATATAGCAGGTTGGATAATGGATGTATGGATTAGTACAGTGGATCAAGACTGTTATTTTAAAATAAATTCATCAAGAAAATGTGGACACAGTTGGAAACTTGTTAAGGTTAAATTTCGTACAAACATTAGAGAAAAGCCCAAGTACAAACATTAGGAAATTGTTCTTTCCAAAGAGAACCATAGAGACTTGGAATAAGCTACAAACTAGCGTGGTAGTCAGTAAGACTTTAGGGACTTTCAAAATTAGACTTGATGTTTTTGTAGAATAATTAAGTGGATGGGACTGGTGATCTTTTCTTGTCTAGATTGTTCTAATGTTGTAATTAAACCAGGGTGAGTTTCTTTGTGCTTTAATCAGTTTTTTTTTTATGTTAGCTACTGTATCCAAAGCCTCTTTCAAAGTCACATTATAATTTGATGTTAGCTGATCTAAATTGCTTCCAACAATTTAAACATGCTGGGTTTCTCAAAATATCTACAAATTTTGATGCAGTTATAATCTAGATGTCATAGTCTACTTGTTTTAAACTGCCTGTGTACTGGTAAGAACAGAACAAACACAAACATAATTAAGTAGTGATCGGAAATAATTTAAAGATGTAACATTTAAATTTTGAGTCTCAACTCCTTAAGTAATAATTAAACGTGATGTGTGGTTATGACTATGACACTCTGGCAAAACACTACTGAGTTTAACAAATAAATAACACATTCACTGAAAGTGTCAGTTTCCATGTCACTGTATATATTAAACCCCCCTCTGAAAACTATATAATCATACTTTATGACTAAATCGGATAAAAGGCTGCCAAACTTAGTCACGGTGGTCTGTAAACTAGTACTAAAATTGTGCTGGAATTAGTTTTAATATCTAATACGAGTGCCTCAAAGGATGTGAATTTGCCTATGTTTTTAAAGGTGGATTGCTTTTCACATAGAATTATTCCAAGGCCACCTTCTCGACCAGTATCTCTTGATTCATGAAGGAATGGAGAACCTTCTGGTGATGCCTCAGCTTAAGACAATAGTGTTAGTTTTACTAACCCAGGTGTCAGTTTGAAGACACAAATCAGATTTTGTACTTAATATAATAATGATTTTGCACTTAGGATAACCAAGCAAGGCAACATAGTATTCCTCTTGATTCACAAGGTAAAATATGTTACATAGAAAAGTTAACCTTGTCAATCATTGTCAGTTTTGACAAATTTACAAATTCCCAATTTTAATAAAAAACTGTCATTTTAAAAATAACCTTGAAATACCTAGTCTCAGAATTCTTTTTTCTTTCAGAGTAAGCCAACAACTTTTTACTGACGACATTTAACTGCTCAGTTTGTTTAAGGGAATTGGGCGTGATGCCATTTGTGAATACTGTATATTCCATCATCAAGTACATTTTCCAAAGCCTGTCAGTTTATATAAAATTTAATTCACTTCACTTGCATGTTATCCCTATTTCTAGTATGCTAGAATAGTTACTTAAAAAGCATTACTGAATCATACAAAGTTGCTCTCAAAAAATGTATTACATCCTAAATTCACATTGCTTACATAAATGTGAAAGCAGTTACAGCAACGGCAACTTGAAATCTGACGCACTTAAATCATTGTGGACCAGTATCACTTTTACAAATTAATCACTTTCTCTTGCTGCACTTTAGATTGTAGTGAATTTTTTAATACCCAGAAGATTTTCTTTATTTTCGCACGAAATATATCAAATGACGCAAAATCAAAATGTTAAAGATAATTTGATGTACTGAACAGGGAATGCTGAATTAGTAACATCACAGTCAGTCATACGTGAGTACTTGTCAAAACATGTACAGAAAGATTTTACACCTATTCGTTTTTGTTTCTCAGTTATATTTCCTCAGTCTTCTTATCATAGGGAGCGACCCTTCTGTCCTTAATGGCATAATATTGTGTATTTTTTACTTTTGACAATTTTTTCTATTTATAAATTCTTCTTATACCATATCACTAAAACTTTTTTCACTTCACTGATAAAATTAGGATTTCCCGTCCTTGCTTTTACCAATTCAGTGACTCTGCTATTAATTTTCAACTGTAAAGGTAGTTTTGTTTTATCAGTATTATTTTTATTGTGACAAATGCAGTAGTGCACTCTACATTGCTGTACATAAGTCTAAGCACTCTCAATGAAACTGAATTTAAATCGCTTCAGTTTAACACTTTTTTATATTAAACATTTATATAAAATTTCTGAGATGAATGTGCAAATATATTTCAGCATTCCATTTCATTTTAAATATAGCAAACTTAATAGCTTTTTATAACTCTTTGTTGTCAATGAAACGCTCAAAAAGGAAGCAATATTAAATGCAAAACTACAGAAGAAACATAGCATTTTAATATTATAACATATAGAACTTAAAAAAATACAAAATTGCATAGGTTGGTAAATAAATATTATGCCTGTTCAATAGTTATGGAGTAAAGGCACACTTCCACTTTCAAAGTGAACTGAATTATGTGAGGTCAGTCAGGATGCAAAAGAAATGTAACTTAACAGATGAAGGAAGCTGCCCATACTGTCTAATGTCTGCTAGTGTGTTGCTCTTCAAAATCCTAAGCAGGTATCCATCATTAATGATTTTTTTCATCTCTAATTAAGGTATAATAGGCTAGTGGTCTACACGGGATTCTTCTGTCTTAAGATATACAATTTATTTTTTGTTTCTACAGCTGGACAGATACCAGCATTACTTCTGATTCCAACACTGGTCTTTTCTTTGTAGTCAGTCATGAAATTAATTTGGAATTGTATAAAACTAGTTGGTGTTGCTATTCTAGATATAGGGGAAATAATTCTACTCAGGAAAAAAAATAAATACATCTGCTTTTGAAATTTTGCGCAAAAATGCAATTCTAGTTTATGCCATTAAAACTAAGTTTAAAGAATGAGTAAGTGGGAAAACTTTATTGAATTATTAGATTTATCCCTCCATCCATTTAATATTTGACCTGCTTATACAGTTGCAAGTTAGTCAGAATATGTAAATGAAAAAGCGACAAAAAAAATTTCAATGTACAATATACATTTAATTGATATATGTGGCTAATGAATTCTTTTTTGTTATTCCTTGTTACATATTTTCTTTATTTTTCTATTTTTGTATCATTTAACAAGACAATCTAACATTATTTCAGGGATCCAACACTGAATTATCATATGGTCATGTGGCACATATGTGACGCCATAAAGCACAGTCAAATGACATCTGTGGACACTTTACCTTACTCTAAAAGTAGGCCTTGAACAATAGTGAGACTGTTTGCTTTTCCAAGCTTTTGGTGCGCTCTTAAAAGTAATGCTTCTTTAAAAGGATTTTATGGTTCTTTACCAGGTTGTGTAGTTCCTTGTAGAGCCATTGCTTGACAAATCACTATCTCATTATGTGCAAGATTCTTTGCATATGAAGTTGGTATAAGTAAATAAGTAGAAAAAAAATGAAATCTTTAATGTAGATTATCTAGCAGGACACAAACACATTAAGAACACTTGCACTTAGCTTGTGCTATTGTATGGAGCAACAGTCCTTTTAAAATCATGAGCAATTAGTTTTTCACAAATATGTTACCATCTATTCATGGTTATTTACTGTAAATTGCCTGTTATAAATAAATACATAAAATTTCTTTCTGGAACTTTCATGACCCCTACCACATCAGGTGGAATGGTTAGTGATGAGTCCACCTCTGACCATCAGTGTGGGTTGTCCATAACTGAAGACCAAGTAAGAAGACGGCTGAGGAAGCTACATACAGGAAAAGCTGCAGGACCAGATGGAGTCAGTCGTCAAGTTCTTAAGGCCTATGCTGCTCAACTCTGTGGTGTCCTCTGTCACCTGTTCACTCTGTCCCTAGGGCTCCAGAAAGTGCTGCTGCTGTAGAAAAAGTGCTGTTTCTGTTCCAAAGAAGGCAGATACCACTTCATCTAATGACTACAGACCAGTGGCACTTATGCCTTACATCATGAAGACCTTTGAGAGACTGGACATGAACTAAAAGGGTCCTCTGTACCCACTGCAGTTTGCCTGTCGGACAAAAATTGGAATGGAGGATGCAATTATCTATCTGCACCACAAGGCATAATCTCACCTGGACAAAGCTGGCAGCACTGTGAGGATTATGTTTTTTGATTTCTTTGGTGCCTTCAATACCATCCAGCCATCCCTGTTAGGGGGTAAACTCAGAAAATATGCAGGTGGATGAGCCTTTGGTGTCCTGGATAATGGACTATACAGTGCATCCAGAAAGTATTCACAGCGCATCACTTTTTCCACATTTTGTTATGTTACAGCCTTACTCCAAAATGGATTAAATTCATTTTTTTCCTCAGAATTCTACACACAACACCCCATAATGACAACGTGAAAAAAGTTTACTTGAGGTTTTTGCAAATTTATTAAAAATAAAAAAACTGAGAAATCACATGTACATGTGCTAAAATGTGCTATATAAATAAATGTTGTTGTTTTTATGGGGTGTGCTCTTAACCCCCTGAAGGTCATAACGAAGGAGAGAATTAAAACCAAACTGAGCACAATTATAAACAATGCTGCACATCCTCTTCGTGACACACTAACAACTGAGGACTTTCAGCCAACAAATTATTCAGCAGAAGTTTGTCAAAAAACGCTACTGGGGCTCAGTTATACTAACAGCAATATGTCTGCATAATGCCTCACTGGGACTGTGACAGCCAAGTCAGAATTTGTCTTTCTTTTTATTTTGTCCAGCAATAGCATTGCCTTGCAGTCTGTGTGAGTTGCCTACAAAACATCTGCTCGGCCCTGCTCATAAGGCATGTCATTTGTATTCAAATGTGTAAAGTAAAAAAGCAATTATGAAATAATCACATGCAAAACTGCAGCAGTGTAAATAAATGAATTGTTAACTTTCCTTAATTTAATACACCTGACTCAAATATTCTAGTGTTCTTTCTGAATAGCACACAACCAAATTTTAGAGACTGATAAAGTCATAAGAGCAGTGAAAAATATTAGCAGATGTTAGATTATGGTTTCCTCGATTTAAGGGAGCTGGCTAATGAGATGACAATTCTGTTAACACTAAAAGTCTAGTTGAAAGAGATAAACACCTGTTTCATGTCGGCTATAATTTTTTTAGCGTTCCAGTATGTGTAACAAATCTAATTTACGTATTTAATGTATGTGTTTTGCAGTACTGTTTTTTAATAAAGCACTATGTGCTTATTATGGTTTATTGTATGGATCATTTGCAATTTTGGATAAGTCAAAAATCCTATGCGAACTCCCCAGCCCCAAAAAGCTACACTCCTGAATTATGCAATGAACAAATTCAGAACCATAATGTACTTAGGCATTGGTCTGCTTAAGACTGCCTCGCATCCTCTCTCATTTTCTTTATAGCAGGGGCATTTATTCTTTGTGTTATTATTGATCAACTATTAGAGACTGCTACTTTCTTTCTTACATTATTTATCTATTTTATGAAAATTACTCTAAATTTTTCAAAGCCAGCCTACAATACGCCACCCATCCCAACAGTTTCACACTTTGAGTTGCAGGTACTCAGCGTAAAAATTTTGCACCCTTCTTTGTATAAGTGCTTTTTTGAGCCCTTCAAGTGTAGATGTTATCAACGTGGCTGCTTAAATTTAACAAGTACCATAGATACTCGCGTATAAGTCGAAAAATTTATGCCTTAAAATTCATTCAAAAAAACAAAATCGACTTATCCGCGGGGCAAAACAATTGTCCATAGAATTTGGGTAATGACATTGTACACTCAACGCTTCACGGTGTTAAGTCACTGGTCATCTGCCGTTTCCCATGGTCTTTGAAATAATTATAAGCCAGCAATACTATTGCTAATTAGCTAGTTTTTTTCTAATTTCATTAAATAATTCTTTAAACTGTGAAATACTTGAATTTGAGCATTAGCTTTTGCAGGTTCTGGATAACAAGCATACCATTAGCTGCCACGTGCAACCAGATTTGGAATCAAAAGAACCAAGGCAATGCACGCTATTAATGCAATGCAAGCGCAGCCCGCGATTCAAAAAATTTCTCTGCCTACCTGTTTGTCTCGTCTGACAGTAGCTGAAAAGCAGCATCAGGAGAGAGCAGCCTGAAGTAGTCCAGCAGCGGGTGATCTGTCGTGTCCAACAGAAAGCCATGCTGTCTTATGAAGTCCGGTAGCCAGTTCGGCTCCCATGGAATAATGTCTGGGTATTCCTCACACGAGAACCTTGCCATAACTGCATCGGCTGCGCAAATGTGTTCAGCTGTCAGCCGATCAGCTGGCGCGGCATTGGCTGGTGTCCGATCAGCTGATGCCGGCTTCTCACTCTCTTGCTCGATTCCTGATCACTGTCAATAAAATCCGATTCTGAAAAATCAGTCTGACTCAGCAATAATGTGCAAAACATTGTCTGCCGAGTGTTTTCTTTTCTGCACTCGCTTCGCTCCCTTGTGACATATCGACGCCATCATGCCTTTGTTTACATTTCGCAACTCACGCGCACGCAAGGATTAGTTGCCGAGTCAACGAGTCTAGCATTCCTCCAAGCACAGAGGGAATGCCTGTGACGTGACAGTGAGTTTTGTCGCCATTAACAGCTGATTGTCGCCCTCTAACTCTGATAGCTGTCAAGTTTTACCCTCGACTTATACGCGGGTCATAACAAATTTCGTAATTTTCGGCTTAAACAATACACTCGACTAATCTGAGAGACTAATACGCGAGTATCTACGGTACTTGCATAATTGTGGATTGTCAAAACCCACCTTGAGTTAACAAGAAACAATTTGCATTCGTGGAAACGATTGAGACTTGATTGGAGATCTAGGCCTATTCAAGTGATGTTTTACTGAGCTAAGTCCCCATTTCATAAGCACACATCGTGGAAAAGCAAATAGATTAGAGTTCAGATAGCTTCTTCTGGTGTTTTTAGGCAGATTTATTGATTTGGGCATCTTGAGTACTGAAATCTGCACCTTCTGTGGCTCTTTGATACCAGTTCTTAACTGCAGTCCTTTTGATGGAGTGTAACACACCGTTTACTTCAAATGCAAATTCTGCAGTTCATATTTTTATGAATAATACTGATCAGCTGCGGCAACCCCTAACGGGAAGAGCAGAAAGAAGCAGAATACTGCCAATTTTTTCACGCTTATATCAATTCCTACATTATCATCGTAACGGTGGACAGCAGAGGGTACACACAGTACCCGCAATAACTTATTCTTCACATTTACCACTCGTGCATTGATGTCTTTGAATGGCAATTTATAATGATGCTAAAGATTTTTCACTTGCAACAGGTTATCCATCCATCCATCCATTTTCCAACCCGCTGAATCCAAACACAGGGTCACGGGGGTCTGCTGGAGCCAATCCCAGCCAACACAGGGCACAAGGCAGGAACCAATCCCAGGCAGGGTGCCAACCCACCGCAGTTGCAACAGGTTATGTATATTTTTAACATGAGCAATGTGCTCTCTGTACATGCGACACACATTTATATGTTTAATAGGGTTTTTTTAGGAGGTTTTTCAATTGTTCATCGTAATCAGAAACTTGGTCTCTGTCGGACCAGGATAACAAGAACACTAGTGCTGTTTGCTTTTTTGAAATCACCATCCCTACTTTGAGCGCCATCTTCATTATGCATTGGATTGCTTTAGAAATATGACACTCAGTAAGCCATCTAATTCCCATCCAGCTTTAAGCAAAATTCACTCATGGTTATCTCCAGATGTCCATACTCATTAACATACTAGAACAGGCAATTCTGTTATTGAAATTAGCCCGCTTTTCAACTAAATAATTGAAAAACTGAAAACCATAGCTACAGTGCTCATTTTTGTCATTATCGACACATTTTTGTTGCCAAACACAGCTCCTAGTACCTTACTTACTGGCAGACCTTTATTAAATTAACTAAAATAATATTTATAGATTGATAAAACATGTTTCTAAGAGAAGGTTTGGATGTGGTGAGAGAGGACATGCAGGTGATGGGTGTAACAGAACAAGATGCAGAGGACAGAAAGATATGGAAGAAGATGATCCACTGTGGTAAACCCTAATGGGAGCAGCCAAAAGAAGAAGAAGTCTTGCAATGTCTCATCTCAAACATTACCACCTATTTGTAAAGGTCTGTTCTGGCTTTCACCCTATTGATAATTAAAGTGTTAGAATAAAGTAAAACATATGATGCGAGTAACCATTCTGTAAGTCAGGCTGGCAGAATCAGTTACACATCTTATTTGTTTTTGTTTCTACATATCAAATTTTTTTTCAATGTTTCAGTAATTACAGTGTAAATTTAGCTATAGTTTCCCTTAAATTGCACCTTAGTGTTACAACTATTAATGATTTCTCACTGTTTAATACCTTTAGGAACTCAAACAGCATTGACCTGTGCCTATTCAATCAAATCTAATATTATTTCTCTAATGGTACATTTAATAAGTTGATTTAATTGTTATGTTCAACTTTTCCATTCTTAACAGTAACTACAAGAACTTCCAACTTTAAGTGTGATAAATATCATTACTATAACTAAGAAACAGAAATATTTAACTTCCATTCTTATGTTTCCACCTTAGCTTATAATATCATCAATATATTATAATATACTCAAGATTCTAACATTGTTCTCCCAATGTTTAAAAAACGTAAATGGTTTCACCTTACCCCATCCCTCTTTGCATACAGGTTTTATGAAAGTTTCAAAGATGCAAACAACTACTACTATTAGCTAGAGGTCCTCCAATCTTGGAAATGATTTCAAGTTCAAGTTGAAAGTAAACTTGCCATAGATGGAAAACCTATGTATTTAGCTATATTTGTACAAGTTCCTCAATAGAATACAAACGAAAAGAAAAAAAAAAGTAATAACTTACCTAAATAAATGATAGTATTTATTTTTACCTTGTTTGTCTGTCTGTCTCTGCTTTGGTTTCTGCATCATGCAGAAACATCTGGATGGAGAGTATGACTTTGGTGGGCATTAAAAGATAGCACAAATTAGACACATTTTTCTTCACTAGGTGGATAGCCATTAAGTTGCAAAATACACAGTTAAAGAAAATCAAATTCAGTAAGTAATACCATATTTTATATCAAATTCAACTTGAATACCATCTCAAACCTTCTGGAGAGCTATGAAATTGGATTACACAATATGTGGCTATCAAACATTCTAAACTTCAGAAAATGTTTACTCAAGGAGAGCATTAATACATTTTGTCAATTTAAAAAAAAACCTTTGGGCAGGTCCTCAGATAGAACTTTTTCTTTCTTTTTTGGAATTTTAAATAGAATAATAAATCCTGTTCCCTCAGTGTTAAGGTAGTAAGAGACAAGCACATAATGTAGTAATAGACACCACAGTGGATTTTTGATTGGACAAGTGGATTAGGAGCAATAATGTTCTCTTCCTGGTAGGCAAAGATCACTCCAGGTATGGTCAGAGTGTGGTGACATCAGTGAGTTATGTTCCTGCCCTGGGTACATTTTAGATAATAAGTCAAAATAAGTGAGGGTGATGTATGAATTTTAGTTGAATTACAGCATGCTTTTTCACAGACAGATGAGGAGTGAATCTTGTCAATGCCTGAGTTTAATCTGAAATGCTTACTTAAAGGACCCTAACCAACATCCACATGTCCTGGGTGTGAATATTTTCACAGAGTTTGGAAATACTGTATATATTTTCATCCTTACAAGATTCCATAGTTTCTATGACTGATAAGATTTGGAAAACCTGGAAAGTATCTTTTAACAACATTTATGATTGCATAAACTAACAGAAGTTTAAGTTAAGGAAGATAGCAGATGATAATTGTATTGTATACACTGCTTAAATGACAAGACTCTGAAAAAATATCAGCTTTGGGAGGATGATTATTTTGACAGTATTTATTTTCCCAGCTAATGAAAGGTGAAGAGGTGATCATCTATTCAAATCTTGCTTAAGGCTTTTATCTGTCACCATAAACTAAATTTAAGTGTTTTATTTTTTCTAATTGTGATTACTAAATGTTTAAATTGAAGAAAACAGATCATATTTAAGTTATAGTACTAGAGTGCTGACTAGAGTACGCTCTTCCTTGAGAAAATTTTATGGATTTCCTTCTTTATTACTAATAACACTTGATAATAATGAATATGGATCAGTAATGAAAAGTAATCTGTTATCTTCATAAAAACATACTTTAAGTTAAGTGAACACATCCCTTACTATGCTTTGAATATCTGCTTCCTTATGATAATGAGAGGTTCAATGTTAATGGCAAAAACACATAATAACAATAAGCAGCCCACTCTGGATCCACATTCTAAATTGAAATATTCACATTATTCTAGGCTAGAGGATAATTGTTTAATGCATGCACATAAGTTAAGTGCAAATCCTAATTTGCACTGGGTATGTAAATAAATATTACATACTTAACTCTATGAAAGGTATTGTTTGTTTCCTAACATAGCAAGAAATCTGGAAGCAAAGTGGGGGCATAAATATATTGTAGCACACCGCCGGTGCTCACCATCACTGACCCACTGGATTTTTGTTCTTTATATTGCCCTTTTAGATAATTCTTAGAAGGATGACTCACTGTTGCCGCACTAGTTGAAATTTCATATGCAACTGTAGCAGGCTTGATGCTTTTATAGGCTGTCATGTAGCTGGCTGTGAAGCTGTTCATTTTCATGATGGATTGACAGCTAATATTATGGGTAATTCATCAACCGAGCTGATGTAACCTGTAAGCACAATTATAATATTTTATATTGCACATTCATCAAAGATTGGCCTGCATTTTTCTTCCTTAGGCTGATCTCATTTGACTTGACAAAATTATAGTGTGAAAACCTTTTCCATTCTTTTCATTATGGCCTTCAGTAAAATCATTGTTTTGTAATGAATGGTTGGCCTGTAGATTGAATATGTACTTATGTATGCAAATGTCATAACTACTGCACAGACCTTTTTTATTGTTCTTTAAAAATACTTCATCTGTTTATATATCGTATATGTAGATGTTAATTATGTATTTTTCCCTTTTTTGTATGCAAATTCTGTATGTGTAAGTACAGTTAGCTTGTTGTTAGTGAAGATCAGTAAATGAGAATAACATGATAAAAATTCAATCAAACAAATTTCTATTGGAAGTGGAAATGATAAGCTTGCGCAGAAGATATCTAAATTTTTTTTGGTAATTGACACAGGACCTAATGCTAAAATCATCCCTAATGTATAAAAGGGTGAATTTCTTCACAAAAAAACTACACAACTCTTAAGAACATACATTTTGTATACAGTAAACCTTTATGTAAGCTAACAACCCATGATGTACAGATGATGTGAGCAGTAAACAACAAGGTTCCTGCTCTAGAAACTTAAGCAACTCAGGCTACAATTAGCTGATGGACTCGATTAGGCTTGACAAAACGTGAGGATTTTAGGGGTCCCTGAGTCTAGCAATCCCAACAAATTCATGTTCTTTATTACAATCTAGCAGATGACATAAAGAAACCTGGAGCCTGAAAGAGTTTAACGCGTACCTGATAAAGGTAAAGGAGAGAGAAAGCAAGTTTCACTTATTTATGTAATACACAAACAACTACTCTAAAGTGTCACTATTTGCAGGGTGTTGCCTCTAAAACATCTCATTATTTTAACCAAAAATAATTAAAAAAACATTTTAGTTATATTGAAGAAATACAATGATTCTAAAATACAAAAGGCTTGTCATGGAAAAATTATTTTATTTTGAACACGGAAACGTTAAAGGTGTCAGTCATTTTAGAATTTTTATAAAAAGCTTTACTAAACAGTTTTTGTTTAGGTTCATTTCTGGGTTTTTACAATGAAGAATTAATTTCCTTTATTTTCAAACATATTTTAGTATATTTGGAAATTTTTTGCTTCTTTCTGCAACACCATTTTGTATTTAATCGGTACCACCGTTTTGTAGACAGTTTTGATTACAGTTGCTAGGCATGGTCAACCAGAAGTGCGTGTTGCATGACACCATTGTTGTGACAGTATGAAGGTAAGCAAGGTGGACTTCCTGCTTGTCCAAGATTTTGTTAATCTCAGCAATTTAGTCTTTCCGGCTTCTGAACTTTGCTTCTGATATCTTGAGTATGATTTTATTAGTGTTTTTCAGCTTTAACATTTAGAACTACTGATATACTGGTACAAACGTTTCTCACATTTATTTGACCATATCTTTTCACCTAATTCCTTTTCACTGACTCCTGCCATCACCCACTATTTGACTCAATAGTGTTACAACTTTCATATATTTGAACACTGAAGTCAAAAATAGCCTAGCTGCAGGAATCCATTTCTTTTAGCTACATTCTACACTGATGAGAAACTGGCCTGGTCGGTATTTCATTCTGTACTGTATGACAAGAAGACAACAGCAATTGCAATACTGATTAATTTAGCAACCCCACTTGACTAAGGTAGTCTCTGATTCAAAATGCCACTACATTATAGTAGCAGAAAAAATCAAGGAAAATAGCATTTCCACACACCTTCCGGAGCAGCCTGGACACATCATCAGTGATGTTACTCAGGGTCATTGGGTGTTTCGGGTCTTTCGAACATCATACACCCTCATCTATCTGAGTGACCCAGCCTGTGTCAATCAGACTACAGCTTGTGTCCAGGTTGCATACAAGCTCCATGGATCCCCCCACCTCTTAATCCAAAGACATAGTGAAACCTTCTCAGCAGCTTCCGTGATGCTCTTGATGGCCTTCTAAGGATTTTGAGGGCCTAGTATACAGACTGGCCTACAAAACCTCTACAGCCCACTTCAATGGGCTCATATTACTGTAGGCCCTCCATCAACCACTCTAACAATCGCCTACCAGCCCTTCATACTTGGCTTTCTATCTCTCAAAAGCCACTTCCATCTGATCTTCCCAGGAAACAGTTAATTCTAGCTGGACAACTTGTTTTCTTGACCCAGTCCACAGGATTAAATCTGGCCTGAGAGTGGTTACCGCAATGTTGCTTGGAAATTTTAGCTGGCTCCCTAGGTTGACCTTCAGCTGCCAGTTCCATGCTGATGCGAGCAGCCCACATGAGGTGTTATGTAGTAGCTGTGAATTTTTCCCTGCCTTAACAAATAGGATTGCATGTTTCACTGGGACTTGCTCCTTGCTGTTGATCCCTGAGCAGGTGGACTCTGCTACTACCCTCAGCATCTGATCATGTCACCAATAACATTGTCCTTCTACCAGGGCATTTGGAGAGCAGTTCAAACAAAATGTGCTCCAGAAATCCCCTCTTCTGGCACAATGGGCATGGGGAACTCCTCTGACTGGCTGCTAAAAGGGAGCTGAAGTATGTTGTTATGTCCGTACAAGGCTACGCTTCTTAATCTAGGTTAATATGTATGCCCAAGTTTGTGACAAAATGCATCTTAGAAATGAAAGTTCTCTCTTAAACCCCAAATGAGAATGCTTACAAGTTCAAATATAAGGATTTGAATTTTGTATTAAATCCAGCCTTAGAACATTTCCAACTGTAATCACGACATCTAAAATGTCTCTATAACTTTGTACTACCCATTTCAAAGATCATACTGTGCATTTTTCTTCAGTGCATCACATATTCACAAAAGGTCTACTTATTTACCAACAACAATATGCTTCCATCTGTTAGGCCTTACCAGTATAATGTCACTGCTATTTATAACCACTCTCCTCTTGTATTCCAACTTGTGTTCCAACTTGTGTTCCAATATGTGACTCAGTTATTTATTAATAGCAGGTAAAGGATTTGTTCATTTCCACAGAAACTGGTTTTTTTTTTTTGTTTTTGTTTTGTAAAAAGTAATGCTTATCTAGAGATACCAGCTGGGACGTGTTGGGAAACATTTAAGGCATAGGGAAGGATGAAAATAATTATTTATGCTTCATGTAAAAATGAATTACAACCCAGAAAGTACCGTATTTTATCCATGGTTTCCACCTGGCTGAGGTTCAAATGCAATTTCTATTTCTTTCTTTTTTAATTGTGATTCCCTTGTTTATGTAAATATTGATTTTTGTTTTACGTTATTCTTTGCTTTTATGGATTCACATTCATGTCTTTGTCATGTGCTTTTTTTGTGGGTGGTCTCCCAAGAGGCAGGGTCACCTACCCCTCACTACAAGGGACTGCCCTCAGCCCTATAAAGACAGGGCAGCCCACAGTTATATACAGTTTATTTGAATGTGCTTGGAGTTTTGAGCTCTTGAATTTGTTACTGTTTCTTGTGGTTTGTGTATTACTGTATTTTTGCCCACTTTGCTCTGTATTTTCAACCATACTTTGGGTGTTTGATTTAAACTTGTTCGTCTTGGATTGCCTTTGTCTTTTCAGGCAATTACTTCTTGCCCTTTATGCCCCATGTTTATAGAACATTTTTGTAAAAAATACATTTTATTATTTATAAAGATTCTGTGCTTGTCCTTATCAATAGCCAGGTTTGATGGTTTTCCTCTTTAGTGAGCATTTTTGGGACTTTTGTTTTAGAAACTCTCAAGTTTACAACATAAAGGCTTTATAATCAATTACTGATAACCCTACAATCGATTCTGACAATGGAAAATCTTACAACACTGACCTTTATAAAAGCAATAATTGAGTGAAACTGCAAACTGAAATAAAATTATTGACCACAAGAGAAACAGAGCAACTGTTTAAGACACATAACTTTAATTATGAATACAGACAAAAAGCTAATAAGATTCTGAACCAGCAACTACAAAAGAAGGGAGTCCAGATTACAATCATGAAATGAAGATAAAATGAAAGTTGCTGAAAATAAAGAAATAAGCAGTTTAAATATTTAATATTTAAATGTTTAATGAATACTAAAACATATTATACCCATCCAAACGCACCGAAAGTGAGGAAATCTTTGAAGACTTTGGTAAACTTAAAATGCCGCAGCTTGATGACTCCGGAATAGAGGAGCAATAGCAATTCAGATACAAGATGCTATCACATCCATATAGAGTAGGAAAACCACAGGCCCAGATTGAGACCCTCCAGAGTTTTATATATAAAAAATGAAGTCTGTTAATGCTAGCTATATTTATGCAGGGAGAAAAAGAAAATATTTAACATAAGCCATTGTCAGGAAGTTAATTTCAGTTTTTTATAGTAAAAACTGAAAATATGTGCATTGGAATAGAACATTTTCATTAGAGAATAATGGTGTTAAGGAAAAAAAAAATCTATAATTTTACAAGATTAAATAAAAATCTGTTAAAGGAAGGCAAATACTATCAAACCTTTAAATGTTTAATACAATGTAGGTTTCTACAGCCAATGAGTTTCTTAAAATCTTACTATGGACCAACACTCATGCCTTTGGTGGAGTCTTTATTTTTTCTCTGTTAGTAGGTCAAGTTTTGAAGTGAGATTCTGTCTTGTATTACAGTAACCACTGTTGCTGTCAAAGCTTAGAATAATTTTTGCATGAATTTAATTCCATTTTTGACATTTCCGAATTGAACAGTCAGTTGGTACATTTTTAACAGGGAATACAACTATTGGCACAATTTTGTTGTTTTAGAAAACTCGGATGACAAATTCAGATAATGTAAATATTAATGGATATTGGTATTAATGGATGGAAAAAAACACATAAAAAATAAGTACATTTTAAAGTTCAGATGTGGACCTAAGGACAAATAAGAAACTATTTAAGTTGAGGCTGAATATGAATGCATATTGATGATGATGGGAGATAGCATGGATTTAGTTTTTGAAACAGATTCCTTCTTCCTTCAAAGATTTGTAATTGGTTTAACCCTGAAAATGTCATTTTGTCAATTTGTTTTTAGAAGCACATATACAGTATAATAAAAAAACTTATAGGAGAATTTGAATTTAACAACGTGAAAAGGATTCTTTTTTATATATTAAATGCTGCATATTATGACAGCTTCTTTGCTTTCAAAGTGATGCCATTTCTGCCATAGTATGCCCTTCACAAACAATTTATATAAAAAAAAAAAATTAGAAACTAGCTAATTTTCCAAGTCACCAGGCCTCAGTTATACTGCAATTGGTTAATCAGATATATCAATAGTACTATGTAACTAAGTACATTTCATTATATAATATTTGTAAAAAAAATTTACGGGGCTAATGTTATTAGTTCATTTGAGCTGCTTACTGTTAAATAGTCCTTGACGGTGCTAGTGTGAAACAGATTGCAACACAATGGTGTATTATTCTGTAATGTTACAAAGGTGATTTAAAGTTGATTCATTCAAAGTTAAAAACTGCTAAAAATCTTAACTCTCCATTAGGATCAAAGCCAAAAATTAGTACTGCCTCAGTATAGAGTGAATTTGAATAAATGTTTACCAACAAAAAAAAAGTTACTAATTACTTTCACTCACTCAAAAGCACTGTCCTGTGTACTTCTTATCACATTTTAAATACCAGCATCGGCAACACCTATAGAAAAAAAAAATTATACTTTATTCTGTTCATTCATGGCTTGGCTCCATTGGTTAATCTGCAATATATTTTTTTCTTTATTTCCTCTCTGTTTTTTATTACTTCAAAATGCACTTAACCCTGATTGTTGATTGGCCATGTAAACTTAATGACGATATACTGGTGGACAACAGTGTTGGCTTTTTCAAAAATCCAAGGCTATGAACTGACTAAAATGTAGTGCAATCAGTTTATCTCAGATTTATTGTTGCATGTGACACATCCCCGGTCTGCTGAAGCAATCAACAGTGCTGTGTGATATTTTTCTCTGTTTCTAACTGCGTACATTTCATCAAGAGGACCCCTTTCCCCGCACTGTTCAAATTGTGCATAATTCACGTAGGGGGAAACCATCATTTCATTTGCTTTCTGTGGATTATCAAGGAAAAAACCTTAAAATGGTAAAACTGGGTTCCAATGCCACAAAACAAAAGTTGAGAGACACCGCTCTAAGATAAATCCTGTAATACAGTGAGACAATGAAATTGTTATCCTAAAGTGGTTGAGGAAAAAAAGAACAAGGTAGTTGCTACCTTTGATGACTAGATGCTCTCATTTAATATTTGTGAGGGCTGAAAAAAATCACTTGGAGCATCACACTGGCAGATGGGAATTGTAGTTCCAACTTTGACATTTGCACATAGTTGCAATTCAGATGATCGTGGGTATTTAAAATACATTACATACAATTCCTTTCTTACCAGGCCATTTACACAAAACTGACTCTACTCAAAGCCACAGCACCTGGCAAGCACTTACTTAACACTTCTTTGAGGTTCAGCAGATTTTGCTCCATTCAATTCACTTGTACAAACAGCCTTCATTTGTATAAATAGGCACGCTTCATTTCACCATTCAATTACTGTCAGCACTGTGGACAAATGGGGGAACGCTGTGTGTTAGAATGTCCCACTTGCTAGAATATCATCAAATAAAAAAATGTTGCTTAATTTTGTTTATTTTTTACACTGTCATCCAATTTCAGTTAGATCCATCAAGGGATTTTTGAGATTTTGGGATTTTTTTTTGTGCTTTTTTTAACTACTAAATATTGATATATCGAAATGTTCTTTCTTAGTACGTACTGCATTGGGTGTACAATCCTGCCAAATTTTAGCTTTTTAGGTAAATGCGGATGATTGAGTGAGATACTCCAGTTTTCCTTGCAGCCTGAAATATCATCGAATGGTGACTTATAAATAACTTTCAAAAAACACAGCTCCAGGTGTTTTGCCAGTAAGGCAAAGGTCAAGAAAAAGTGATAAGGTTCAGAAGATTAAAAGAAAACCTTCAAATAAAGCAAAGGATGAAAACCAGCAAGGCAAGCTAATTTGCACCACAGGCAAGCACACCTTTAACCCTGAATATCAGCACATATATACACACCTACACTAACTCTCATTCTATGGTAATGAAGATTCAGCAGGAAACCTGCTGTAACTTGTACATCTTTTGGATGCTGAAGAAGACCAAAGTACCCAGACAGAAAACACACTAAAAGTGCACATCATCCACAAAGATAATAACAAGACTAGGGTTCAGACATAGGTCCCTGGTATTAGGATTTGGCACAGACAACATTTGCTAATTTAATTTATCTTGAAGGTATAAAATTTTTCTTTGCGTCTTTGTTATTTTTTCTTGTTTAAAAGTATGAAGAATTCATGTTTAAAATTATTTGATAATAATATATTTTTTTAACATTTTATTGAATTTATTAAAATCAAATAACATTCCATACAAGCAAGTCAAATTTTACAAAACTAGGTTAGAATCAAATCAACCCCCCACCCCCCCCCCCCCCCCCAAAAGAAAGAGAGCTAGGCCAAAAGAGTAAAACTTTAATAGCAGAAAAAAATAAGTAAATAAATAAATAGATGGAATAGAATAGAATAGAAAAAGGGAAAAGGATCTATCTTCCTCAATTTAAATGCTTATTCTAAAATGTTATTGATTAGATCCTATTTTTTAATTTAGTTTTGGTTTGTTTTTTTTTTGTTTTTTTTATATTTTCATTTTATTAATTTTCATTGTAATCATTCCATACAAATAGATCAATATATAACCCAACAAAACTGAAGACAAATCAAACCCCACCCCTGAGAAGGAGAGCTTAGCCGAAGGAGAATTGCTTAGGGCTTTTTAATAAGACAACAATATACAAAAGACAGGGAGAAATAAATATATATGTAAATAAGAGATGGAGAAGGGGATTAAATGCGGTAATAGTTATTTCTCTTATTCTAAAATAATATTGATTAAATCCTGCCAGGTTTTGAAAAAATTTTGTACAGATCCTCTAACAGAATTAGATTTTTTCCAATTTCAAATAATATAAAACATCGGTTTCCCACTGACTTATCAGGGGAGAATTAGGATTCTTCCAATTTAACAGAATAAGTCTGCGTGCCAAAAGTGTAGTGAATGCAATCACTGTTTGCTTGTCCTTCTCCAATTCAAGTCCGTCTGGAAGAACACCAAACACAGCTGTTAATGGGTTAGGAGGGATTGTGATACCAAGGCTGTCTGAAAGGCACTTAAAAATTTTGATCCAAAATGATGTTAGTTGGGTGCTGGCCCAGAACATGTGACCCAGTGAGGCAGGAGCTTGGTTGCAGCATTCGCAGGTTGGATCCTGCCCTGGGAACATTTTGGACAGTTTTAAGTGAGACAGATGAGCTCGATATATAATTTTTAGTTGAATAATTCTATGCTTTGCGCATATGGAACTCGAATGAATTCTCTGCTTTGCTACCTTCCACTCCTTTTCTGATATATTGATTAAGAGATCTTCTTCCCAATGTCCTCTTGGATCTTTGAAAGGTAGGGACTCTAATAAGATTTTATATAATGCGGAAATGGTGTTTAGTTCCTCGAAATTGAGCAGTATTTTTTCCAGCATTGTGGAGTGTGCGAGGTGGGGGAAATCGGGTAATTTCTGTTTAACAAAATTTCTAATTTGAAGATAGTTTAAGAAATGTGTAGCTGGGAGGTTGAATTTTGAATGCAATTGTTCAAAAGATGTAAATATGTTGTCTATATAAAGATCTCTGAGCATTTTAATCCCAAAACTTTTCCAGGTATTAAAAACTGGATATACTTGCGAAGGTTGAAAGAGGTGGTTCTCTTGCAGCGGTGCCACCGATAAGATTTTCCATCTTATAATGCTTTCTAATTTGGTTCCATATTCTGAGTGAGCAAAGCACAATTGGGTTATTAGTATATTTGTGATGACTTACATTTATTGGAGAGCAGAGCAGGGAGTATAAAGAAGTACTACAGGATTTTACTTTCATTGCGGACCAAGCCTGTGTATGTTCATTTTTTTGTATCCAGGTTTTTATGGCTTGTATGTTTGCTGCCCAGTAATAAAACTGAAAATTAGGTAAAGCCATGCCACCCTCCGCCTGAGGTCTTTGTAGGGTCGCTCTTCGGATACGTGGGTGTTTTGAGTTCCAAATGAATGAGGTTATTGTTGAATCTAACTGTTTAAAAAACGATTTATTGATATATATTGGAACGTTTTGACATAAAAAGAGAAGTTTAGGAAGGATATTCATCTTAACAATGTTAATTCTTCCGGCTAGAGTGAGATGAAGGGTTGACCATCTATGCAAGTCTTGCTTAATTTTTTCCATACAGACAGCAAAATTTTGTTGATAAAGAGCTTTACGTTTACTTGTGATATTTACCCCTAGGTATTTAAACTGATCTGCTATGGTAAAAGGTAGGGTGTCTAATCTAATATTATATGCTTGTGAATTCACTGAAAAGAGTAAACTTTTATTCAGATTAATTCTAAGACTGGATATCTTTTGAAATTCTATTAGTGTTGTTAAAACAGCAGGGACAGTGTTTTCTGGGTCTGATATATCAAAAGACCATATCATCTGCATATAGAGAAATTTTCTGTTCCAGTCCTTCTCTGATAATCCCCTTTATCTGATAAGAATTTCAGCAGTGAACCACCAGTGGTTCAATAGCGATTGCAAACAACAGTGGCGACAAGGGACATCCTTGTCTGGTACCACGTTCTAGTTTAAAGTAGTCTGAGCAAATGTTATTAATACAAACTGAAGCTTCTGGACTGATTTACAGTAGTTTGATCCATGCACAAATATTCGGGCCAAACCCAAATTTCTCCAATGCAGTGAAAAGGTGGTTCCATTCAATCATATCAAATGCTTTTTCTGCGTCTAATGATAGTAGTAACTCTGGGGTGTTTGATTTTGCTGGTGAATATATAACATTAAACAAGCGTCGGAGATTGGAAGATAGGTGTCGGCCTTTAATAAATCCTGTTTGATCCTGTGATATTACCGAGGGCAGCACTTTCTCCATCCTTCTAGCTAGAATTTTTAAGAGTATCTTAACATCATTATTCAGGAGTGAAATTGGTCTGTATGATGCACATTGTAACAAGTCCTTATTTTGTTTAGGAAAGACGGTGATTAATGCTTGTCGAAATGTTTGGTAGTATTTGGTTATCTCTAGCTTCTGTAAATGTTGCCAATAAGAGGGGAGCTAGCTGAGTGGAGAATTTCTTATAAAATTCTACGGGGTAACCATCAGGGCCTGCTGATTTCCCGCTTTGTAGTGACTTTATAGCATCTAGTAATTCTGTTAGCGTTAGAGGTTTATCCAGTTCCTCAGCACTTAAAGCATCTATTTGTGGTATCTGTGATGTATCCAGAAATGCATTAGATTGGGTGTTGTCTTCTTTGGGCTCAGTAGAATATAAGGATTTATAATAATCTCTAAATGTGTGCATTATATTTTTATGGTCAATAATTTCTTCTCCATTGTTGTTGGTGATTATTGGTATTGCATTGTGAACTTCTTGTTTGTGAATTTGTTGAGCTAAAAGCTTATTAGCTTTTTCTCCGTGTTCATAGTAATGATGTCTAGACTTATAAATAAGTTGTTCAGTTTCTTTAGTTGTTAAGATGTTCTGTATGCAGGGCCTGCCTTTTCCTGTGGAGAGCTTCACTTGGATGCCTGGCTTGTTCTTCATCTATTCTATTTCACTTCTTAGCTCTGACACTTTCTTGGTTTCTAATTTATTTCTGTGAGAAAGATATGAAATAATCTGTCCTCTTAAGAAGGCCTTTAGAGTTTCCCAGAGTGTTCCTGCAGAAACCTCTGTGGGCGTGTTTGTCTCTAGGAAGAAGCTGATTTGTTTGGATATAAATTCTGTGCAGTTCTCGTCTGCCAATAGAAGAGGGTTAAGGCGCCATCTGCGAGGTGAGTGTGAGGGTCTTAATGATTTTAGATCCAAGACTAGAGGGGCATGGTCGGAGATAACAATTGTGTCGTATTTGCATGATTTAATTGTAGGCAGGAAAGTTTTGGTTTGTTTTTGTATTTTTCATTATGTCATCTTGTTTTTTAATGGGGACCACCATTTTGGATAATGGTTTCTATGATGTGGTGACCTGTCGTTTGTGGATAGGGAAGTCACTTTGGAAGTAACGTGTTGACACATTACACTGTCCAAGATTCTGGATTCAACCAAATAATTATTAGTGTGTGTGTAGATGTGCATTTACTCAGTAATGGATTCTTTGCCATTCAAGGGTGTTTTTTGCCTTGTACCCACTTCTGCTGAGATATGTAAAACATAGTTTGTTAAGAAAGTCGAAGAATGTGTGTTCTGAAAAATGTTTTGGCTTCCAAGAAACAGAACACCCAATGGAAAAAAATAATGAATTTGTTATGAGAACATGATTATTTTTTCCTGTTTATCTTATGTTTAGGTTTACTTTTTGAAGAATACACCATCTATGGACTCCATTTATTCATGAGGCCAAAGAGCAACTTGCTACTTACTTTGTAGGTCACATTTGTAGTTGAAGGAATATATATAAAATACGCCCATTTCCCATGCTATTTATACTATTCCGTGAGTAGAAGGTATTTTTTTCTAGTCTAGTAAAACTTGAAATGTTGCTTGAAATAGTGCTACTGTAATCAAAAATATCATGAAGAATAAATAAATAACTCAGGAATGAGCTATATTGGACTACATATGAGAAGATTCTCTTGTATCTGTTTAGTTATTGGAATATTTTCCTGTACTTGATATAAGCATAACAAATACAAACAAGAGTCACATACAGGTAAGCCTAAGATGTTTTTCGCATGTATATAAATATATGAAATATGTTTTAAAATATCCTCATTTTCCACTCTCACTCTCACCTCGGAGTATTGCACCCTCCACACATCCTTCTGCTGATACCAGCATAGGAAAGACATCCCCACCCATAATTACAACAGCGCAAGTGAGCAGAGAGCTGAGGAGACTTCGTGCCAGCAAAGCAGCGGGTCCAGATGGAGTATCGCCACGACTGCTGAAGGTCTGTGCATCGGAGCTGGGGGGCCCTCTACAGCGCATCTTCAACCTGAGCCTGGAACAGGGGAAAGTCCCGAGGCTTTGGAAAACATCTTGTATCACCCCAATCCCAAAGGTATCACGTCCTAGTGAGCTGAATGACTTTCGGCCTGTTGCTCTGACATCACATGTGATGAAGACCATGGAGAGGCTGCTGCTTCACCACCTTAGGCCACAGGTTCAACACGCCCTTGACCCTCTGCAGTTTGCATATCAGGAGAAGTTGGGAACAGAGGATGCCATCATCTATATGCTACACCGATCCCTCTCTCACTTGGACAGAGGTAGTGGTGCTGTAAGAATTATGTTTCTAGACTTCTCTAGCGCCTTCAACACAATCCAACCTCTGCTCCTTAGGGACAAGCTGACGGAGATGGGATTAGATTCATACCTAGTGGCATGGATCGTGGACTATCTTAAAGACAGACCTCAGTATGTGCGTCTTGGGAACTGCACGTCTGACATTGTGGTCAGCAACACAGGAGCGCCACAGGGGACTGTACTTTCTCCGGTCCTGTTCAGCCTATATACATC
Source organism: Erpetoichthys calabaricus (assembly GCF_900747795.2). Taxonomy (NCBI): domain Eukaryota; kingdom Metazoa; phylum Chordata; class Cladistia; order Polypteriformes; family Polypteridae; genus Erpetoichthys; species Erpetoichthys calabaricus. Next base: position 210,937,586 of record NC_041396.2, read on the forward strand.
GGACTTTCAATACAACTCGGAGTCCTGCCATGTGCAAAAGTTCGCTGATGACACTGCTATCGTGGGCTGCATCAGGAATGGGCTGGAGGAGGAGTATAGGGACCTAATCAATGACTTTGTTAAATGGTGCGACTCAAACCACCTACACCTGAACACCAGCAAAACCAAAGAGCTGGTGGTGGATTTTAGGAGGCCCAGACCCCTCATAGACCCAGTGATCATCAAAGGTGACTGTGTGCAGATGGTGCAGACCTATAAATATCTGGGAGTGCAACTGGATGATAAATTAGACTGGACTGCCAATACTGATGCGCTGTGCAAGAAAGGACAGAGCCGGTTATACTACCTTAGAAGGCTGGCGTCCTTCAACATCTGCAATAAGATGCTGCAGATGTTCTATCAGACAGTTGTGGCGAGCGCCCTCTTCTACGCAGTGGTGTGCTGGGGAGGCAGCATTAAGAGGAAAGACGCCTCACGTCTGGACAAACTGGTGAGGAAGGCAAGCTCTATTGTTGGCATGGAGCTGGACAGTTTAACATCTGTGGCAGAGCGAAGGGCGCTCAGCAGGCTCCTATCAATTATGGAGAATCCACTGCATCCACTTAATAGTATCATCTCCAGACAGAAGAGCAGCTTCAGCGACAGACTGCTGTCACTCTCCTGCTCCACTGACAGATTGAGGAGATCGTTTCTCCCCCAAACTATGCGACTCTTTAATTCCACCCGGAGGGGTAAACGTTAACATTCAACATTATACATAGTTATTGTCTGTTTTCTGTTTTTCACCTGCATTGTTATCATTCTTTAATTTAATATTATTTATTGTATCAGTATGCTGCTGCTGAAGAATGTGAATTTCCCATTGGGATTAATAAAGTATCTATCTATCTATCTATCTATCTATCTATCTATCTATCTATCTATCTATCTATCTATCTATCTATCTATCTATCTCATAAATACAGTATGTATTACATAATGTTCACATCTTGAATTTCTTTAACTTGAAATTTTAACAAATACCCCGCTGCTGCAAGAAGACTCTTAACTCCCTCCTATCTCACATGAAAGTTATTGGATATTGCAGTCTGCCTGGAAATAATATCTTAAAGTCATATAATAAAAAAGTAGTATGAGGCAGACTAAAACGAAAAGGGTGCTGGAAAGCTTAAAATATAAGTGTTAGTCCCAAATAGACCCAATTTAGCCAGTAAAAAGCTTTCCTGGCATCTAAAGATGAAGGTGCTGAAGGAGATTCTAAATAAGCTGCATAATATCTGAAAGAAATGTGTGATTTAATGAAACCTGTTTTCATAAGTTAGTTGGTGAACTAACTTATGAATACCCTTTTTACGATGGATAAGTAACATTTTATCCAAAAATTTTATGTCCGTACTGATGAGGAAAAAGGGACTGTAGTTCTGACGTAATGTAAGGTTCTTTTTATGTTTATGCAGAAAGGTAATTAAGGTAACGGTCAAGCTAGAATGGAGCTCAGCGCTATAACATGACAGCTGAAGCATATAAAATATAGGTTCAGATAAAATGCTCCCAAAATGTAAATGTAGATTCAGGCAGAATTTTGTCAATGCCAGGAGCTTGCCTTTATTCGTGGCACACAATGTTAAGTGTAGCTCTTTAAGAGAAACTGGTTATCAACTGCCCCTGGGGAATTAATTTTTTTAGTGACCACACATGCACTTTATTCTACCCTGGGCATTGCTGGGTATTTTGCCATGATACCTAGAATAGGAGACATTTTAAGGTGTATTTAAGTTTAAAAAACAATAAACAATAATATTTTAAACTAACTAGTATATTCTGTGTCATCTGAACAGTGTATAGAAACAATTAAGCAACTTAAATAAATGTTAGGTTATTCAGCATAATGTGTAGCATACAAGTCAAATGAAGTTTTGCTTAAGTTTTGTAATGCAGTGGTGAGGCCTCACCTCAAGTACTGTGTGCAGATATTTGTCTCCAGGCTACAAAAAAGCAACACTAAAGAAATTAATAGGAAGAATAGATAGGCTGATTTCAGGACAGATGGGTATAAGTTATGAGGAAAGAATGATGGAGTTGAACCGTTACAGTTTAAGCAAACAGAGAGGTGACATGACTGATGTTTTTAGAATTATAAAAGGATATAGTTTAATTAATCCAGGCTGTTACTTTAAAATGGGTTCTTGGACAAAAATACATTGATACAAATGGAAACATCCATCCATCCATCCATTTTCCAACCCGCTGAATCCAAACACAGGGTCACGGGGGTCTGCTGGAGCCAATCCCAGCCAACACAGGGCACAAGGCAGGGAACCAATCCTGGGCAGGGTGCCAACCCACCGCAGGACACACACAAACACACCCACACACCAAGCACACACTAGGGCCAATTTAGAATCGCCAATCCACCTAACCTGCATGTCTTTGGACTGTGGGAGGAAACCGGAGCGCCCGGAGGAAACCCACGCAGACACGGGGAGAACATGCAAACTCCACGCAGGGTGGACCCGGGAAGCGAACCTGGGTCTCCTAACTGCGAGGCAGCAGCGCTACCACTGCGCCACCGTGCCGCCCATCAAATGGAAACATGTTAAAGGTAAATATCCCATAAATGTCAGAAAGTCTTTTCATACAGAGAACCGTAAATACTCAAAATAAATTGATAGAGGGCAGGATTCCATGGACCTTCAAAACTTGATTTAATGTTATTTTGGAGAAATTATGTAAATGGAATTGGCGAGAGTTGTTGGGCTAAATGGCGTGTTCTCCTCAAAATTTGTTTAATATTCTAATTACATATATAGTATTTAATATTGTAAAATTGTCCTCTTTTTTCTTCCTTTTTATTATATTTTTCTCTCTTAGTGCTCTTTAATTTTAAAAGAAGGGGAAGATATTATGAGTGACATATAATAATATGATATCTTTTGAAACATTTTTACATGAATATTTAGGGGTGTGTCTTACTTTAACATCACATGAGGTGCCTGTTTTCTTGTTTTCCTTCTTTCTTATTAATATTATTATTTTATTCTTATTTGTGCTCTTTGATTTTCCTACTAAGCATGTTAATGATAATTATTTTGCACTGTTGTATTTCACATCTTACTAGTCACTGTTGCTGCGGTGGGCTGGCTCCCTACCCGGGGTTTGTTTCTTGCCTTGCGCCCTGTGTTTGCTGGGATTGGCTCCAGCAGACCCCTGTGACCCTGTAGTTAGGATATAGCGGGTTGGATAATGGATGGATGGATAGTCACTGTTGTTGGTGAAAAGTGCTGTATGTTACACTTATGTCTTGTCATATGAACAAGACTGTGTCATGTTTGATCTTAGCCTTGTTTCAGGGTACAAGGCTGGTGAGGTGGACTGGGGAAAAAACAGCAATTTATCATATATGTATCTAGCATTCTAGTCAGGAAACATGAGGATAGAGCGAAACAAACGAGTAGATATTCAAGAAACCATGACGAGATTCAGTATCTAAAATTCTGAAATGGTGTTGTTGTTGAGTGAAGGCTGAACAAGAATTGTCAAAACCGATTAACCAATGGACAAGATGTCACCAGAACCTAGATGGTAAAACCGTAATTTGAGTCAAAAAATGGAATACTATCAGTTATTATTCAGAAAGCTTTAATCACTATGAGCTCAAGACAGAGATTGTTTAAGATTTTACTCTATAATCTCAGACACTATGCTGAGCACAATATGGATTATAAAGTGAAGCATCCTGACGTGGTACAAAGTGTCTCTTTGGAAGCAGCACCAAGTTAGAATATTGCGCATCCTAATAACTCTGTAAGAAAATGCTGAGGATATAAAAAGGGCATTTGAAACATTTAAAATTAAACAGCAAAAATATTTATAATGGGCAACATGGTGGCACAGTGGTGGTACTGCTGTCCTGCAACAAGGAGACCAGTATTCTTGTCCCGTGAGTTTCCTGCATGGAGTTTGCACATTCTCCCTGTGTCCCCATGGGTTTCCTCCAGGTGCTCCAGTTCTTTTCTACAGTCCAAAGACATGCAGGATAAGTGAATTGATATTGCTGTAGTGGCTCTAGTGTCTGTTTGCGGGTGTGTGTCTGTTCCTGCCTTGTGCCTGATGCTTGCTGGGATAGGCTTCAGCTTCTGTTCTGGATAAGTAGGTTTATAAAATGGATGGATGTATTGATTAAAATTAAGCAGATGGTTATGTATTAAAAATAATAGACTTTATTTTGTTGATGTACTGTCTTTCAGATTCTCAGAGTGGTTCACAAAGGTTTTAAAGTGTATGTGAAAGTTAACATAGGTAAATATAGTTCAGTAATAAAAAATGTACATATTTAATTTAAAACTATGATTTTTGAAAGCTTATACTTCAGCTTTTTAGTATGTTTTTTTCTGCATTCAGTTTTGTTACTATTGCTTATTATACTTTGAAAAAGAGGGTATGCTTATTTATTTAAAAGCTTCAATTTGTTCTACATTTATTAATGTCATTTTGAAGTTTATAGATTATGTCTGAATCCCTTACTTTAATTCTTAACAAGATCTAAACAAGGCCTGCTGTTGAAAGGAGAAGCAGAGTTATTGATTAGGGAAACTCCATTCTCCTTTAATGAATCTATCCATTATTTATCCCACCTCCACAAATTCATTGGTCGCAGTGAAATTTGTCTTACTAGATGCCAAGAGATCGGCTCATTGTGATTGCTGAGAAGACCGCCTAAAGAATAAGAAGCACTTTCAGTGTGTGGGCATGTACAGGTATTGATATTAGTGCTAGGAAACACTGAGAAAAAAGATCCAATGTAAAAGTATCAATGAAAAAAGCAAAATGCTTAAGGTTATCTAGTTAGGAAAAATATATTCTAAAAACAGTAAAAAAATCTAAATATAAAAAAGTTTGAAACTAATGCGCATTTTTGTATATTTCTGGTGATTTGTTTAGGAAACAAAAAATGTGATTCATTGGGACATTCCTCCAAGTTCAGCGGTGCAAACATTTTGTAGTAGTATAAATTAAAAATATGATGCTTGATTTCATCACTTTGCGACATAATTTGTATTAATCAAGGTTGCTCATTTATGCATAGGTACCTTAGACTACATCATATAATCTTATATAATGTTAATCATATACACAGGAAGAAAACGTAGCAGTTACCAATGATGGAAATGCAATGAAAAACAAGCAGTAATATCAGAGAATAAACCTTTTTTTTCTAACAGTAAATTTCACCCTAACCTATAATATGTTTGTATTTTGTAAAAAAAATTCATGACCATTTGTAATAGGGTCAGTTCAATATCATCTACACAAAGAATTAGTGCAATGTCCTCCCTGTTTTGAATGAAAGGTAGACTAGAAATGTAAATAGGGAGAGAGACAGCAGTGGGTGCAGTTTGTACAAAGAGGTAAGTTTAAGAGGAATTAAATATAGGGAGTGAAAATCAAAAATGCAAAACAAGAAAGAGAACTGGATATAGCATATTCAGTTTAATCTTATACTGCATTGGTCCTTGTCTACTGGAAGCAGAGATGAGTTACATGTTTTTTTTTGTTGGTGACGCCTTGGGATGCAGAGCTGCTGTAGGGCTCAGTGAAATTCAGCAAACTGGATGCTGCAGAGGGTTCTGTAGGTTGCATAATTGTAAAGTGTTAAGGTATTTAGAGATGATGACAGAATTATAGTTTAAGACTCTCTTCAGTGATGGCTCTGTTCATCTGTGTAATCATCAGAAAAAAACAAAACATTGTGACCTGTACGGGGCGCTCACGCTCCCCAACACCCGACACAGACAGATTCTTCTGCTTCTTTTCTCTCTGTCACTCTCTGTCTACATTCCTCATACATGCCTCGTCCTCCTTCCTCCTGACTCTGGCCCCTTGAGCTGAGGCAGCTGGCTGTTTGTATGCAGCACCTGGGAACTGCAATTAGACTTTGACTAAATGGCTGAGCTTACCAGCACTGAGAATTAATACCTTGTGGCGGGCGGCTAGGTCCCATGCCCGGCCGGGACGCCCCTTCTACATATGTTCCGGGGGAACAACCATGGGCTTCTAAGTTACTCCCCCGGGACGCTTGGTGGTAGCCTCCCTGGCTGACGATGGTGCCTCAGTTCCCGCAGGGCTCCATGGGAGATGGAGTTCTCCACAGCCCTGTTGGGATCTGTGGTGGCCCACAGGGGGTGCTGTATGGGTCTCTGAGCCGGCCTGGACAACTCTACAGCCCCGCCTGGAAATGCAATCAGAAACAGGTGATCAAGCACCTGGAGCACTTCTGGGTGGGCTATAAAAAGGGCCAGCAACCACCACTCAGGAACCAGAGTTGGGAGGTGGAGGACAAAGCTAGACGGGATGAGTGGTGGTTCCAGAAGAGTATTTGTTGTGGTTACTGTGGTTATTTGGACTGTGTTATGCCTTTGGGGTTCACAGAGAAGACGTGCCCCACAGGTGAAGAAAAATAAAGTCTTTCTTGTGTTTTATACATGCCTCAGTGTGAGTCTGTGTCGGGTCAGGCACTATACATTGGCTTATATCACAGCCTCTACTTCTCCCCCTACAAAACTTCTGAGGAAAAGACCACCTAAAGCAGTCACGTCCACCTGTTAACTGACTTCACTTCTGGCCCCCGCTGATGACATCACTACTGGCACACCCACAGATCAAGTCACTTCCTTCATACAAAAACGCCCTTCCTCTTCCTCTACTATAAAAGCCTGCTTTTTTCCCTTCGAGTCGGTTCCAGCTTTTGGAACTCCATATCAGTCAATAAGACTACACTTCACAATATATGGGGTGTATCCCCAACTCTTTTTGATTTGTCCTGTGCTTTATTTACACTTTAACCATGTAAACTTTGAAAATAGCACCAAAATATTATTGAAATAATCAAAAAAGAAGTGGTTAAAATAACACAACTAATTAATAATAGCTTTAAACTGTGAAATAAAGTTATATATGGATTCTACATATACCAAAAACCAACAAAGAAAACATACTAAAAGCAATAAATAAAGAAATAAATAAAACCATAATCAATAACAAACTGTATCAAGGGAATACAAATAGCAGAGTGGGTCAAGAAGAGGTCCATCAAATAACACTCATAAAGACTAAGTAGAGTCTATGGACAATTTAAAATTGTGTGAACTGATATTTGGGGTTTCTGAAACAACATCTAATATTGGAGAATATAGTAACTCAGAGGGAAGGACAGATAGAAACATCAAAGTGAGATTAAGGGGAGAGATTTGTTAAATAGTTGTGAAAGTAACGAACAAAGAAGAGAGACATGCTTTCCTTGAGTGAGAAGGAGCAAAAAACCTATAGTGGGTATATAGACGAGAACAGTAAGAGGTACCTCCACATATCCTGACCATTGAATGGACTTATAAAAAGAAAAAGAAAGTTATGCAAAGAAAATGTTAATGGGTCTGTTAAGTGTTGAATGTCATGAACCTATAGCTATCAAACACATATCAAACACAGCTAATATCCATTTTCTGCCAAAAAGGTCAAACACATTGTCATCCAACTGTAGAAAAGGCAGTGATAGGCATACGAGTATACCATCTTCATGTGGGTGTGAGGAGTTTCTCCACATAGTGTGAGACATTGATGGTACATAACAACAAAATAGGTCCCGGTCCCAAGGGGAGCAAGGAGAATTTCAGCCTTAGAGAGCCAAACAAAATACCTTGAGACTGTGGAGAAGCAAGAGCAGTTTCAATGAGGACCAATGGAGTTGGGTAAGAAAAAGAAGTTAATCAAGTGGAAGAGAGACATTAGGCTTAGTGATAGACTTCCGGATTGGGAAGCAACATCCCAGCATTCAGTCTGCTATGGACTAGGGTTGAGTACTTAGGGGCTTCAGTGACCTGACTTTAGCACAATATTTAGAAGGTGAATGGAGCAGGATTATATAGTATTTCTAAAATTAAAATGAGCTACAATGTTAAAATTGACAATAGTGAAACAAGATTTAAGAGAGTGAGTGAGCTAAGACCAATTGTAAATAGAGGTTTTTCTATCAGTGAAGATGTAGTGATAATTGTTTAGAATACTGGTGACTAAGGAAGAATTATCAACTCTTCAATATTTAAAACTATTAATCACAGGGATAGAAGAGGGAAGGGACACATAGCGACAAATGTCATTAGGAACCAAAAGAGAGGACTTAACCCAAATAATTTTGTAACCACAAAGAATTTCAAAAGTATTGATTAAAACTAAACTGTGGGATATTGGATGAGGCGTGGTATTCCTTAAATTAAAAAAAGACAGTAATTGGTGCTAGAAGCTTTATGATTTGAATGGTAAATGTAAGTGACTTGATACATAAGTTAAAAAAGGGGAGACAAATGGCAGCCTTGACAGTCTCCTTTAATAATGAAGAAGGAACATGAGATGTTAGAAAGAGTACAGAGTCTTAATCAAATTTATAAAACCATATCAAATTCCATCCAGTCCCTGACTTACAATAAGTATGGTCAGTTCAGACATCAAAAAAACTTGTTAGGGAAAGGAAGAGCAGCTGCATTTGTAAGAGATGAGACAGAAAAAAAATGACATATAGAAGTCTGCGCATATTGTCAGAAACTAACACAAAATATATAAACCTAGACTTGTTAGAATGGATTCATTTACAAATGACTCTCTACAGCCAGCAGTTTTGCATCCATATTCTTAAATCAAGAGACTTGAAACTCAGACATAGAGAAGGGCTCATACATTGCTTTAAGAATCAAGTAGTGACTCTGGAATTTAAATAATTTAATGGAAAGGTTTCCTTCGTCATATCAAAAAGGGCAAGTGATAATTATTTCCAGAATAAGGAAATTACATCAATAGGTGGTCTATCCAAACTAGATTCTTTGCTATGACTCGAAGTCCAAAATCTCCTAAAGTTTAGATGAGATGGTGGCATCTAAAAGAGGTACCTGCTCTGTCAGACAAGATATGTTATCAAGAAATTATTTGAAATCAGCAAGTTGGGTGCTGGAGGATTCAACAAACAAATTTCACATTGAAATAAAAAACAATCAATTATCTGAGGGTAATTTTAAATTGAACCAGATTTAATATGGGTAAACGGGATAGAGTCATCCTTCCTGATTCTGCGTGTAAACAGTCTACTTGGCACAGCCTTTGATGCATAATAAGAAGTTTTACATAGAGAATTTGAAGCTCTGCTCTCTGAAATAAAACAACATTTAGCTCATAGCTGCTACTGACAATTAGAAGTTCATGATTATTATTGACTACAATGGGTCACATCTTTTCCAGGCATAAGAGCTGGAATTCAAGTCCAGGTATTTTGCAGAGTGTAACGTCTGCAAGGTGTAAAGAGAAAGAAAGAGTACATCTCCAAATATGGCCTTTAATTTAATACCAAATAGTGCTGATATTGTGTAAAGAGCCTAGATTGAATGGGTGGAACTCATTTACTTTAACAGTGAAGTTGATTGCAAAAAAAAAGTTTATTTTTGAGAATTAAGTTATTGCTAAGAATTTCCACCTTGAAGCACAGGGTATCAGATGTGGTTGGTATGACTGCAAGAGGCAAACATTATGACTGAAGCAGAAAAAGTTAATGAAGCATCTAAAAAATATTTGGCTGAGGGTCATAGCAACTAGATTGAATCCACTAATATAAGATTTGCAGTAAATGTACCTAAAGAAAGTGTTTTCGTGCCAATTTGACAGGAGCTCATACTTGAAGAATTCAAACAAATGACTGCTGAGGTTAAGAAAGGAGGGGGTTGATATGGTGTTGTAAGTGCCAAACGGGATGCACGGGTATCCTGACCAGGAGAGGGGAAGGTTCCTAACCCAGATGGGTAGCCCCAGTTGGATGGACGGACATCCAGACTAAGAAGGAAGAAGGTTCTTTACCCAGATGAGATGCCTCAAGTGGATGGACAGGTGTCCCAGCCAGATGTGTTATCAGTACCTTTCCTGGCCATGTTTATTGAAGCCTTTTGACTGTGCAACTGCAATTGTGTTCTGGGTTTGAGGAACTGCAGTGCCCTCTAGTGTCCATAGGGTATAGCTGTTAACTAGGACAATCAACAATTTTCATTCACCTAGATCTTCTTGCAAGTAGCAAAATCTAGCAAGCGCTCTACAGTTTGAATGCATATTTTTATTACATAAAAGCTGTGTCTAAGGTGGACAAGCCATACTGTACATATATGGTGATGATGGAGAAGGTCCAGCATGCACAGGCACCTGAATTCAAGACCCAGACACCTCATGAATTTATATTAAGCTTAGTCATAGTCACTGTCAAAAAATAGTCAGAAAGGAGATCACATGAAACAACAGGCAAAAGGAAATCTGGCATATAACAAGTGCATCAGTCAACAATAAACACCACTGGCCTATTCCACTCAGGCACCCATCAAAAACCACCTGAATATCTCCCCTGTACATACTGCATCCTATAGTCAAAACTATAATAACCCTCACAAACCCCCAACGGTAGTGGATTTTTTGCCGTCTTTAAAATATGATAACTCAGAAAAACTCGGTCATTGTCTTATAGCATATTTTCCAGTTCTCCAATGACCTTTCCTCTAAGAACCCTGGTTTTCTATGTACATCTCAAAGAAGTTCATGTCAGGCAAATAAGCAATTCTGAATTACCTCTGTTTGAGCATGTGCAAGAATGGTCTCTGTGATGGACATGAATCCTGTCTGGGGTAGATTTGTACATTGCACTCAGTCAGTGAGTTTGAAAATATTATGAGTTTGAGAATGTCATACAAGCATTTAGGAAGCTGAGATTTCCAAATTTTACTTAGAGAAAAAGGTGCTAAAATAAATAGAAAAATTTAATCTTATTTACTCACTAAATACAGTATATTTTTTTTGAGAAGATAAATAAATTTATATTTCTTTTTGTGATGTGAAATAAATGGTTTTCATTATTTGTCAAATGTAGACCATCATGTGCTTTGTGAAAATCACAAATTGTCGGCTGAATCAACTGGAGGTAATTACTTCCTTATTTCTTTTATATGTCTTATATGCACTTAAAACTGATGACAGGTGAAGCTTGGAAAAGGTCTAGCTATTAAAATGTTAAAATTGTGCATTACTGACATGTTTTTACCACTATTGTGTGTCTTTAAAAGTGATGAACTAAATAAATTCCTTTCCACATTGGCATATCAGAGCATAAGGATTTAAAATGTGCACATTTGTTTGGGGATATATATATTTATGCGTACAGGAACTATAAGAAATGTTCAGATTTTTAGGACCTTTTCACACAGCATTGCATCCTGCAATTTGGAACTCTATACATTCAAAATTATTGGCTAAAAACTATTTTATTATTCTATTTAAATAGAATAATGTCGTCAAAGTCATGAACAAACACCGTGACTCTACGGCCCCTCAGCTGTCTCTCTTCAAGGTAATGCTCCTGAGTTGCATGTTTCTAAAAATAAACATGCCATAGGAGCAATCTATTTTTCTTATTTCATGTAAACGTACATGACAGATAAGATCCTCATAAGCAGTCCTTTTAACTGTTGCAAAGCTTCCTGTCATTATGCTTTGTAACACCCACATTGTTGCAGACTTTAAATTAAATTATTAAATAAATAACAAATAGCTATCTATCAGTCTGCTTCTATACATAATTAGCCTGGTCCATCAGAAAGCACATCCATTTACACTCAGCCAGAAAAAAGATTAAATAACACTTTTTGAGAGTGGACCCTACATGATTCAGAATTTAATTGTATCATTTTAATCTCAATTATGGAACATATGATGTAAAAAAAATCTAGAAACGGTGAAATCCAAATAATGAATCCTTTAATATAAGAAATGAATAACAGTACATGTGAATGTCTACAGTATACATTATTTAGAGCTTTACATTACAGTCTCCCTTCAACTTTGTTTCCAAAACACTGGGAGCACCAATAATGTTCTTTGTTTCTGTTGGGCAGTGGCATGTCAGATATAATTTCCATATACGTAATTTCACTGACACTCTTTGGCTTTAAATAGCAAATTAAGTCAGTAGATGTTGAACTGTATCCTTTCCTTCTTCCTTACCCTTTTTAAATGTTCATCAGTCCCTACTCATTCTAACTCATCTAATGCAGGACACTATTCTGACCTGGATGTACCAAGTTTTATGGCATAGCTCACTGTTTCTCAGTTGGAGACCCTCCAGAATTGATACAGCGTCTTTTTCTTATGATTCCTTATTTTTGATTCTTAGGCCTTAACAATTCTATGTGTAAGAAGCCTAGGTTTTCCATCTTTAAAGCCTAGTTTCAGCCTAGATCTCTTTTTTCCACCTCCATTGTCCCTATTGGATGGATAAACATCATAAACTAAATCTCTTAAATTCTGATCTCTTGTGACCTTCCTTCTACTTCAACTTCCACTGACATTTACTTAAAAATTGTAATTCATAACATTGTCTGTTTAATGCCAGGTACTTGGGATTGACCTTGGATTGCTCTTTCTCCTTTAATTAATGCATTAATTTCTTCACTATCCCAGTTTTGCTGTTTCTTCTCTTAGCATCCAAAATACTCTTTCTCTCCACTATTCCATTCTGCTTCTTGTTCAAGTCTGTGATGTATCTAACTTGAACTATAGTAAGTTTCTACTAATGGGGATATCATCAAGCACGCTCTGAACTCTCTAACTTTTATAGAACATTGCTGACCGAATAATCCGTTCCTCACTTCTCCCATAGTGCTCTGATGTCTTGCTATGTCTATTGATTTTACATTGTTATTAAGACCCAATTATAAAAGCAATGCTCTGACTTACAGGTTATATAACATAACTTTGCTCATAAATACCACAAATCTGTAGTCTCCCCAAATGTTCCTTTAATTGGTATCTGCTCTGCTTCAGCCTGTATACTACCTATTCTTCTTCCTAGAAGTCCAGTTAAAATGCTTAGTTCTTGCTTTCAAGTTATTGAATGAGCTTCCTATTAACCACCCCAATGGCTGCTGTTGTGTTAATGTTCAGATTTCTCTTTAAGATACTCCTCTTAGGCAGTCTGGAGTACTTTATTAAGCTTTCCTCTGGACACCTATAGTTTATTCTGACTCATCAACTTACTTTTGTTATAGGACTAAGTGAAGTTATAAGGGTTATGAGATATAATTTTAATTTGATTTTTATTTGTTCACTTTGTGCTTTCTAATTAAAACTATGTACAGTATATAGTTTTTCTAAGGGAGACTACCATATGCCGTCTGCTAAATAAATAATTATTTTAAAAATGTAAATCTTCGAAAGAAACCCATGCTCTTCCAATATTGATTCCTCTGATGAATAAATACATAACAGTGGACTGGGATTTAATCCACCTAGAGTTAGCAAACTTTAGTCTGTACTATAATTCATGAGATTTTTGAAAAATTAAATAAAGTTGTCATGCATGTGCATAAGTGAATCACTCTCCAGGCTCATTTGAGGCACGTAACACCGCTCTATGACAAGAGGGTGCACTGCTGCTAATCATGTCCTCTTCCATTCCCTCCACGGTACCAAGAAGATGCCCAGTGAGGGCAACTTACTCCACCCGTTCCGATCTGCCACCTATAAATCATGGGGTCACCAGAAGGAGACATTACTCTGTAAACAGTGCACAATGCAGGACTGAGTCCCTATATTGTGACTAGAGGAAGGAACACTGCACCTAACAGCTCTTTATTTTGCTGCTTTTTGATTTCTATTTTATGCCACAAAGCATCCATTTTGTTTTAACTTTGCCTTTGATTAAACAGTGACGACGGGGTTGGCGCCCCCAAATTTATAACTTGGATTGTTCCTTACTTGATCACAAAGTAAACACACATCACATAAGCTATGTGCTATACACTTGATTGCTGGACATCCCATACTCAGGCAAGTAGTTGCAAAATGCAGAGAAAAACCATCTCATTGACACCAACTTCTGAAAAACAGATCTGGCTTGTACTAAACCGCTAGATCCATTTCCACTTATGCCAATTATACTGTTGCATACCATTGTTCAATTTTGACAGTTTCAGACAGGGGATCAGTAAAAGATGCTAGAACTGAGTATGATAATAGTTGTAAGGTATACATGGCTCCATTAAACTTTTTTAACTCCATTAAATCCTTTATGTGTAACATAATAAGTAAAATTATTTAAAAGATTAGCAACATTATAACATTTCATAAAGCCACTGAATCATATAATGCAGCTAACTGAGAAGAGAAAACATTCAATGGCTCTGCCTGTCAGTTGTTCATACTTAAGAGCGACAAACCGCACCTTTATTGGTAAGCTAGCTGGACAGGACAGACATCCATTACCTTTGAACAAAAACAAGAACATTTCAAAAAACCTAAACTAACACAACTGATGTGGACTCCACAGAAAGCCCTTCTAAACTCTTTGTTAAAACAAAGTTGATTTTTTTTCTAAGATTTCCTATACCAGAGCCATTAGTTTCTTAATTAAAAACATACCTCTTTTCTTTTTTACCTTTTCTGTATTGTCTTTTGAAAATGTGCTCCTTGATGAGCAACATCTCCTCCTGCCCTCTCTAATCAAAGCTGCAACCAAGAATGCTCATTCAGCTCTGTGTTGTTATACTTATGTCTCTTGTGTACAGGTGAAAAAAAATAAACAAAATAAATGGTAGTTTCATACTGTAAGAAAAATGTTAAAATTATCCTACAAAATACTTACACAGATAAAACTGCAGCCATGCATTAGCATCAGTTCACATCTGAGGGATGGGTGTAATAGTCAAAAAACAGTGATAAAAGGTAAATGCATTTTAAAAGCAGTCAAAATTGTCTTGGGCCTTTGACAGTCACTAACTATTTTTTATTTGCATTTTTTGTAGGTGTGAAAATAATTGCCACAATGGGACTAAAATTCCACGTACAATTATGGATAATCTTAGAAAAACATTACATTTGTGCACTTGCCTTATGCATAAAGAGGGCAGTCAACTATTCTATTAGCCTGATTGACTCCATAACCTATGCCCCATTAAATATTTGACCCTACAATGCAAAAGAGCTGTGGATCTCCACTTCACTTAATTGCAAAATTTATCTGCTATTACTAAATCTTCTAAAAATGTTATAGGTGTGGCCAAAGTAGGTGGTAGTTTTTGTAGTAGCAGTTGCTCTGTACAGAGTACAGTAAGTTCCATTTTACCAGTTCATAAGTTGTAACATCCTCAAATAAAGATTAAAAACATTGGGCCACAAGAGATTATTTGTTTCTTCAGCTATCTATACTGTATACATCTGTCTGCCTACCTGTCTGTTCCTTATACAAACTCTACACCCTTTGATTGATATGGACCACATTTTGGATAGTTACTTTCTAGGACCATACAAACATGATAGACTACTTTGGAGCTCAACATTTTGGGTTTTGTAGCAATTAGATTAAGTTATTTTTTTTGTTTTATTTAAAAAATCAATGATTACACCAGTTATTTACTGAATATTAGGCTCTGTGTAAATGTAGGTATAGTCAGATCATCTAGGGTACAAACATACTGAAGTAGTAGTAGTAGTAGTAGCCTTGTCATTTTATCACTTTTCACTGGACACATTTATGCACATAACAATACAACTACCCTTAGTACTACTACTACTACTTCTAAAAAAATATCCTTGATTGTTGCTGTTTTGGATAATCTTATATCTATAACCTATGTCTTTAAAGATAAATTTTATAAAGAGTGGTTTTCAACAGTTCAATGAACGCTTGAATAAAAGTTAGATTTTTAAAGTAAAAGAATTTAGATCTAATCATAGCATAGAAAAAACTCTAAATAGTTAACGACCGGAAACATATTCGTCCATCCTGTCTTAGACTTGAGAGCCCTGCATGACCGACCAATATGTATTATGTTGTTACACTCAGCTGCCATGATAAACAAGAATGTATAAAAACACTCAACTTCATCAGACAATTGTTGAAGATTAAATAATATGCTGAGCAAATCCAGTTTGCTTTTGTGATATTATGGAAGGAAGCACGTTTTGTATTCTTTTTTGCTAAAACTTTCTTTAAGTAACTATTCAGTAGCAAGATTGGCCTGTAAGAAGATCACACTCAAGAGAATCTTTATTTTTCTAAGGAAAAACAGTGATTGACTCTTGGCATAGAGTGTTTAGTAAAATGTTGTCTACCCTAGGTTCTTCAAATATACCATACCTATTAACAAGATTAGCCTGACAGATAGATTTTAGTAAAATTCTGCTATGGCGCTGTGGATGTCCCAATTTATAAGGACATGATAATATCTTAGATTTCGATGAGACTTTATGTTATATCCTGCTGTGTTATATGTGCAGTTACAATATACAGCAATTCTATTTTATGAAATAATCTGTTGGCTTAAACATCTCTTTCATTGTACTCTGATGTATATACAGTTAATATATACTTGTTCTGTATATTCTCTGTTCAAAACACCTCATATGTCTTTCACTGAATATATAATAAAATTTTAATCAAATCATTTTAAATGGTGCAACCCTTGGGTTAACGCATGTTTTCATCAAATATATATCATTCAGCAGGGAAGAGGTTTGTCAGGTTGTAATACTTCCACATATCCATGCATAATTCCAAAAAATGACGTCATTTTATTTAGATATGTTCATCTCAATTGAACTCATAGGTGGCATCTATTGTGAGATACAGTGAAGAACATTAGAATAAAAGAAAACCAACTGACAGTGTGCAATATATTACCATGTAGCCAAATCCTTGCCATAGAATACCACAGATTTTCAGATGGCTACTATCTCCAAATGCAGTTTTAACTACCTTTTTCAGAGTTTTCTTTGTCTAATTGATATTTTATGATTTTGCTGCAGTACAGGGTCTCGGGCAGACAGATCAAATAATGAAAGCATCATGTACAAGATAGGATTCATCCCTGTACTTCAGAGAATACTGACTCCTGGGGCTATGGCAGCATGTCTTTGATCAGTAAAAGTAAACTGAATCCCCAAAGGAAACCCAAGCAAATTAAACCAAGATTCAATTTAAAGTGCAGCAGTCCAATACTAAGAATATGAATTAGTATAATGTGAGATTCATGATAGTTGAATTCAAAGCCTGGTGGTATATTTCAGATGAAGCAAACATTTTTTTTTAATTTCTTCACTTTTTTCTTGGTTTGCATACTATTGATGAGGTTTGGCAAATATGGATATCATTTGAAGGTTTTATTATTCTATTACACTGCACAACAATTTTTTTGAAAAGTCTTGCTTCCTGAAAAGTTTTTGATGATTGTGACACGTACCTACTGGGTATGCACAAATATAGTTTTGGTTTTACTGCATCACGTAGCAACTTATAGACATTTATATGTTTACTGACAATGACGTATTTAGTCACGTTTATGTTTCGAATAAGCTATTAAATTCAACAGAATTAAAAGTGTTTTGCTTCTGATTTTCTTTTGTATTCAATGTCTTGTGCATCATGTTGCAGTTTCCAACAGTAGTCAGCAAGCATTGACGGATTCCAGTTGCCCTGGTATCATTTCTCCATCGTAGCAATGTCCTGGTGAAACCTTTCACCGTGTTTGTCACTGACAGCACCGAGATTTGCGGGGAAGAAGTCATGTTGCAATTCATTGTCTTGTATGCTTTGAGAAGTTTGTCTACCAGCTGAATGTAGTTTGGGGCTCTGTAATTGCCCAGAAAATTGTCAACAACGTCTTTGAAGGCTTTCCAGGCAATTTTTTCCAGCCCAACTAACAGATCTTCAAACTGCTAGTCACTCATAACATGTCTGATCTGGGGGCCAACAAAATTGCCCTTTTTGATGTTGCCGTCAGTAATTCTTGGGAACATCTGTCTTAAATAACGAAAACCTTCACCTTTCTTGTTCAGTGCTTTCACGAAATTCTTCATGAGTCCCAGTTTTATGTGAAGAGGAGCCAAAAATATCTTTGCCGGGTCGCCAAGCGTTTCATGTGCCACATTTTTCTGTCCAGGAACTAACTTTTTACGGAGTGGCCAGTTCTGTCGAGAATAGTGAGACTCTTTGGCACGGCTGTCCCATTCACAGATGAAACAGTAGTACTTTGTATAGACGAGCTGCAGTCCTAGTAACAGAGCAATGACTTTAAGATCTCCACAGATATTCCAGTTGTACCTGCTATATTGGACGTGCTTCAGCAACAGTTCCATATTCTCATACGTTTCTTTCATGTGTGCTGCATAGCCAACAGGTACTGAAGGATAAACCTTGCCACTGTGTAGCAGAACAGCTTTCAGGCTTAACATTGATGAATCAATGAAGAGAAGCCCCTCTTCCGGGTTGTGATCACAACCCAAGGCAGAGAACAATCCTTCAATGTCACAACAGAAACAGAGACTGTCGACTTGTTCAAAAAATTTGGTTATATCATGATGTCGGCCTCAAAACACCTCAAAAAAACCTTTTGTACCTGGTGACAGCAAACACCATTCCTGCAGTCTCCAACCCAGTAGCTCGGCTTTTGCTTTTGACAGACCCAAATCTCTGACCAAATCGTTCAATTCGGACTGTGTTATCAGATGTGGATCACTTGATGAACATGGTTCAAAATCTGGGTCAATTAACTGTCAGTACCCTGCATTGCAGTTTCTTCATCTGGTTCGTCTAAGGACCAATCCTCTGGTAGTTTCGGAATTGGAAGACTGTTGTCATGTGGCACGGGTCTCATTTCTGAAGGCAGATTAGGATATTCAATTGACTTCTTGTTTTTGGCAGGAAAACCAGACACATTAGTAAAACAGAAGTAAAAGTCCGTCACATGGTCTTTCTGTTCTCGCCATATCATCGGAATAGCAATAGTGCCTCTGAGCCAGGCTCTCAGACTGACAGCACATGTCGCACAGCAAATTCCTTGTCTTGATCACCAATTTTGCAGCCGAAATACAAATGATAAGCTTTCTTCACAAGAGCAGTCATCCAACGTGTCTGAGGTGCAAGCGTATATTCGCTGCAGATATAGCAGAATGTATCG
Source organism: Erpetoichthys calabaricus (assembly GCF_900747795.2). NCBI lineage: Eukaryota > Metazoa > Chordata > Cladistia > Polypteriformes > Polypteridae > Erpetoichthys > Erpetoichthys calabaricus. The sequence continues at coordinate 210,956,608 of NC_041396.2, forward strand.
TGGCTGTTATGACATTGACGAGACATATCACCCGACACCAAAACGTCTATAGCATCAAGCTTACTTACTGTTCTATTGTTACAGATACTATACTTTACTATACTGATACTATACATACACACTGACTATCTATATTAACCAAATGAGCAGGATCGGTGTATGCAAGCCACCTTTATAGCATGCTGAGACAGCATCAAGTTCGTTTAGACCTGCACAGGAATGCCCAGGATTTCAACTTCCACAGAACAGCTTCCAACTTAGCCTGATTCCATGCCTGAACATGTCCAGGCTGCACAAACCGTTGTTGCTAAGTCATTTACAGGAGCGAAAATGTTTGGATACAAATATAAGAGAAAATCATCACAAAACTGAAGATTTCTCTGAAACAGTATGTGATAAATTTTTGATATTCGTGATCAGCACCCAAAAATCTATAAGAAACACCAAACGGTGTTTAAGAAGCTAAAACTTTTTGTGCAGTGTATAATGTGAAAGATGTGCTATACTTGGCAGTGTGTAGAAAGATAGCAGGCTGGCACATCGTCCACTTAGGGATTCAACCTGGCATGGAAAAATCAAAGAAAATTCAAGTTCACAAAACTGGTGGAATTTTTACAATTGAAAAAGTCATAATTACCATTGCTGAATCTCTTGCCCCCTTTTCTTTATTTTTATTGTGGACTGTAAGCAAGTCTAACTTAAGATTCCCATGGGCCCTAGGGTGATGAAACTCAAATGACAAAAACCTCACTACCCCAACCAGGCAAGCACATATATTTAAACACCCCATATGTCAATAATACATCAGATACAGAAAGGCACTGGCAGTGAAAACTCCAAAACTTTATATCAGGACAACTTCGCCTTCCTTTTTTGTTCATTTGTATATTACAATGAACATAACAAATGAACTGGTGAGTACAATATCACATCTACAGGGAATCAACATTCTTCTGATAGCATAGTTATAAAACATTGATTAAACAGTTTTAACAAGCTTATGACACTTTGTGGAAAAAAGTAGTATGTAAATTAGCATTTGGGGTTTGCATATTTGCACCAATATAAATTAAAGACCATATAGAGGGATTCCTTCGTTCTGTTTTGGCAAGCCTAATCTCCTACAGTGGTCTTGTTGTCTTCCACATTATTACTTAACACTAGAATTACCAAAGCCAACCAAAAACTTGTAATCCCAGCCCACCTTAACTCCCTTCACATCTCTCCATCACCGCCTTTTGTGTTGTAAATGTGTCGAACAGCACAAGCAGCAAGCAGCCTTTAATCCCATCCCCCGTCCATTGCCGCAGCTCAATTCACAAAGAAGGTTCTCAGTGCTCAGTCTTTATCTTGGAGTGAGATGCCTGGAGTTGTACAGGGTAAATAATATTATCATCATTTGGAATACATACATTTCATGTGTGTTCCATGTTTACAAAAATCTATATAAACACATCATTAAAACAGAAATGTTTTTCATGTTTTAGTAATAATAGACAAAATGTAGACATGAAGTAACTCGTAATCAAGTGGTTACAAGTTACTAAAAATTTACACCAGCTATTACAAACACAAATCAAATGAATGTTTTTATTGTATACTATTAACAATAAGAGCAGCTCACTACTCAAAATGGTAAATTTAGGAGGCAGCCAGTATCGAACTGGCAACCTCTAGATTATGAGTCAGCAGTTCTTACCGCTGCACCACGCAAGATAACATATCAATAGCCTACCCTAACATGCTTTCTTTTTCTTCGGTTATATTCTTGAATAAAAGAGCATTTGTTTTGTCATACTTCTACCTTTTGTGAAAGTGTTTATTTGATATTTGGACTTCAGGCTTCACACATTATACACTTCATGTCTACATTTTGACAAATATTACTAAAAAATGAAAAACGTTTCTGTTTTAACGATGTGTTTACATAGATTGTTGTAGACACAGAACACATGAAATGTACAGTCTGTATTCCAAATAACGATATATTATTTACCCTGTACAACTCCAGGCACTTCACTCCAAGATAAACACTGAATACTGAGAACCCATCCATCCATCCATTTTCCAACCCGCTGAATCCAAACACAGGGTCCCGGGGGTCTGCTGGAGCCAATCCCAGCCAACACAGGGCACAAGGCAGGAACCAATCCCGGGCAGGGTGCCAACCCACCGCAGGACACACACAAACACACCAAGCACACACTAGGGCCAATTTAGAATTGCCAATCCACCTAACCTGCATGTCTTTGGACTGTGGGAGGAAACCGGAGCGTCCGGAGGAAACCCACGCAGACACGGGGAGAACATGCAAACTCCACGCAGGGAGGACCCGGGAAGCGAACCCAGGTCCCCAGGTCTCCCAACTGCGAGGCAGCAGCGCTACCCACTGCGCCACCGTGCCGCCGGCACTGAGAACCTTCTTTGTGAATTGAACTGCAGCGGTGGGCAGGGGGATGGGATAGGAGGCTGCTTGCTGCTTGTGCTGATCGACACATTTACAAAACAAAAGACGCTGATGGAGAGGTGTGAAGGGATTTAAGGTGGGCAGGGATTACAAGTTTTTTTTGCAGCCTTCGGTAATTCTAGTTTTAAGTTTATGTTAGTGCGATTGGACTGACCATTGCTCCTAAAGCTACAAGAAGTGGCAATATCAGCCATTTCCAGAATATCTTTAAGGTCAATCTAATTAGCCTCAACTGCGGTATTTACAGCGTGTATAATCATCATTTAAGTAATCTTTTTTAAGCCACAGTTATCAGGTTTAGCTTTCAGTAAAATAGCATCACTTTTCATTTTGCTGCTGGTTTTTAGTCATTTATGTCTTTTTTTCTTTTGTGGTATAGTAACACAACAAATATATGACCTATTAGACGATTGCTCTGATTGTGTTTTGTTTTTTTTTTAAAGCTTTTTATTTAGATTTTATTGGATATGTTTATAATTGTGAGGGAAAAGTGGAGTTGGGATGACTGCTGGTTAGTGGGTTCCTGTGTGTGCCTGTCATTGAAAACTTGGAATTTTGCTTTAACAAGGCATTACTTATTTTGGTCATATGGTAATTAGAGCCCCAGAGTGCACACCCAAGTCACATTGATGGTACATCCAGGCTTAGCTATACATAATACATAACAAAAATATTGAATGATACTGTATTAAAAATATATGATCATTCATTAGTATTAAAATTGGCATCTTTTTCTGTTTTGTGCATATAATTTTAGCTGTGATTAGATCATGGACTGATGAATATATCACAGTTAATGGATAATTTAAAATTCGATAAAGACAAATTATGAGCCACATGATTGTGTTATATTCCATTTTAGCATGCATAATCCAAGGTAACATCATTAGAATGACCGAGATATGTATCAAAGGGATTATTTGCATTAAGGTAGTACATTTATGGAATTAGTTTTATTAGTGAAAAGGAAATATACGGTTTAATGTCAGATCCAGCTTTAAGGCATTCCCTCTTTGACTGTCTTCAGCTCCATAGGAAAAATATTACTTATAGCAGACTTCCTGGTTTTTATAATACTTCCTGACTTGGCCAAATGTGCTAATGACATTCTGTGGGAGGCACACAAGCATGTTAAGTGATACTGATTGATTGGGCACCAGAAGAATTTGAGATGTAAGCAAGCCTGGCCATTGTTCGGATGCAAGCTATGAAATAGCAAATTTAATTACAACTGAGAGACTCTTTAGAAGGCTGAAGACTGAAATTGTTGTGGGATAATGGAAAGACATAACCCGGATTCATTATGTATCTGTGTGTTTAATGCCATCTCATGTGGTTGTCATTGAAAAAATACACTCATTTAAATCAGCACTGGAGAATAAAAGACATACACTGTTTTACCCCAAGTAGAAGAATTCTTGCTTAATAGGATTATATTGTTTTCTTTGTGAATAAATTCAAGTTGACTTTGTCTTAAATTTAAGTCCATTGCCTATGTTAAAAGTTGTTTTCTATATTTCTTCACTTAATTTTTCTTGTATTTTCATCCTATTGAGAATGAGGAGAAAAATCAACATTACCATATGAGGATTTTATTGTTTAATTATTATGATGAGGGAGATGTCACACACAAGGCAATGCATAGAAAAATTAATGCACTTAATATAACAACAACAGTAATTTATTTCTTTTATAACACAGAATCATACAAGGAATGGCTCAATGAGCTTTAACAGGCCCTGTTTTTTGACAGCCCCCAACCTTTACTTTCTAAGAAGATTAGAAAAAACTCCCAAAAAACCATGTAGGAAAAAAATGGAGGAAATCTTAGGAAGGGAAATTCATAGAGAGACCCTCTACCAGGTATCTTGGCTATGCAATGGATGTCAAAAAAGGAGGTAAACACAACACACAAAACAGAACACAAGAAATCCTTTTCATAGAGGTAGATGATAGAACTTTTATCTTTTGCAGTTTATTACAAATAAATATAAAAGTCTCAGCCTTTCTGTAGAGAAGCCACCAACATAATTTCCAAAGTTTAGATTGAGGTAAATTAATTATGAACACACGTCCAGAAAGCAGGGATAAAGTAATGGGAAAACCCATGCACCCCTCTCCCATGAAGCGGTGCTAAGAGCAATAGGACAATCCACTAAACACCCCTCTTCACAAAACGGTGTTCAGAATAATGGGAAAATATACATGAGTCAGAAATTACTGGTGGCATTAGTTGATTGTAATAGGTTAGTAAAGCTCTGTATATTAAACGTCAGATGATGAAATGTATTAGATAAGGTGATGTAATCATAAAAAGTAGAAAAGCAGGTGAATTGTTTAATTGATTTCTCACTCCATGGACTGAAGCATTTGTGCATAACGCTGTGCATAACACTGGCTCTGTGACTGCCTTCTTTGATGGTGGAAGAAAGTTTTTTCCATGACAATGGCCAATCTATCTTTGCCACTTCAGAAATACAATACAACAGTACAAACTACTTTGTTCTTGCACAACACTCCTCACCAAGTGTAGGAACAGAGCTCTGCAACAACTCTCATGGTAAAATTAAAGAATAGATTACACCACTCACTAAAAACAGAACTATTACATATAAAGATACAGATTTGTTCAAATACATCAGAAACAAATTAGAAACTAATTAACATAAATGACATATGACAATATCTGTCCATCAGTTAATTGTAGAATCACTGCCAGATTGTAGAAAAGGAGTCAGACAAGCAAGACACAGTTAGAGTCCTGAAGGCCTCAGTAATCAAGCCACGTCCCTCCTACTGGCCATTCCACAGCTAAGTCAGAGCTAGGCCAGCCAATCTGATGAAAGGATCTTCCTCCCCAATGATTCCAGTGCTCCTTTATCAGAGATGACATTTCCATAGGCAGGCAAAAAACTTGGCAGTGGAGCTGCGGCACCAAGTGCCGCATTTGAGTACTGAGAAGAGAAAAAGAGAAGGTGTCTGTTAGTAACAAATTATAAATATCATATTACTTATGTTTTAGGACTAATGATTAACAACAGAGATGCAGTATGCACAGCTAATCAGCAGCTCTATTCAAGGTATGCTAAACTGAAGTAGTGAGTCTGAAGGGGCACCACTAATAGGAGGTAGACCCATTTACAGCTCCAGATTCCCATAACTAAAATATTGACTTTGCACTTATATTTTGTTAATCCTTGGAATTATAAGGAGGCTGCCATTTTGAGATCTGATTGTGCACTCAGGTTTGTAAATAATGGTAAGTTCAGGGCCTCGGCCATTTAAGGTTTAATATGCTAAAAGGCAGATTTTTAAATCTGCCCTAAACTTATCTGGAAGCCAGTGTGAGGACTTAAGAACTGCAAAAGAACATGCTGATATGAATTTAAAGCATATTTTTGCCACTATTTTTGGAAATTGTTCAAATTGTACATAATCTAAATGGAAGAGATAAATTACAGAAAAACATGTGCATGTTAAAATCATGGTTTTGGGTGCTAGTGTCTTTAATAGACTTTTAGTCAGGGAAAACAAAGTTAAAGAATTCAGATCTAACCTCAATGGCTATCACTGGTTGAATAAGTGAATAGAGAAAAGTAACAGTGAATGTAACACTATTTATTTATAAAACTCTGAGAACAAAATGAATAAGTTAAATTGTATCCACTTTTGAACAGTTAGTAATGCCAAAGCACACAGTACGCTATCAATAGCGTTTGCCAAAAAGTAATTTGTATGAAAATGTCAAGCAGTTTTAGAATATTAGAAAACATCTGTGAGTTTCTGCAAACATTTTGTAATGCCATAACACACTTGCAAGGTGTAACATGATTTGGATTGTAAATTTATGTGCTACTTTTCAAACAAATGTTATGCAATATTTTGTCGATTTAAATGTTTTTAATTATACTACCTTCATATATGGTTGATTACTAAATATAAATATCTTACATACCTAATATAAATATAACTTAATATAACTAAAATATACCTATACCTAATATAAATTACCTTACCTTTCATTAGTAAGTTCCCATTTAATCAATCTTTTCAAAAGGAGTTTTAGCTAGTTTCATGTATTTCTGTATTTCACTAACCTTTTCAGAGTATATACAATATGTCTCTGCTCTGGATCAGATAAGCAAGGATGTCTAGAATTAAACTAAAAGTTGGATCTTAAGTAAGTTGTCACATACTGTATGTGTGGCCAATAATCAAACAGACGATTCCCAGGTTTGTGGAAGATGAGCTATCTGCTGTATCAATGCTTTCTTTGCAAAATCCTAACCATATTAGTTGTTTTCCTTACATTTAGAAATGCATTCCATAGATGGTCAATATTCAATTAATTTCCACATTATTTTCACTAATGTTAGTATGTGTACTAACAGGTAGGGACTTAACAACTTTAGTCAGTCACCATCTAATCGTCACAGTCTTGATTCTTGTATTGTATCATATTTCTTATGCTGGATTCATCCCAAGCAAAAATAACAAAATTACCAGGGGCCTCATGCATAACGGCGTGCATATAATTAACACTACAACATGGTGTACAGACAAAAGTGGAAATGTGCGTACGCACAAATAAATCCAGATGCATAAATCTGTGTGAACGCCAGCTTCCACATTCTTCCGCTTCATAAATCCTGGTCAGCGTGAAAAGTAAAGCACGTGCACGCACCTGCTGCCCCACCCCAACTCCTCCCAGAATTATGCCTCTTTGAATATGCAAATCAATATAAATAGCCCTTAAGCTCAGCGTTCTGTGAAAAGGCAATAGCAAAAGCACGGGGGAAAATAGAAGAATTTCAGCGTATACCAAGTGGAGGCAAGGAAAAACTTACAATTTTTTGGTTTAAACAGTGGTATAAACAACAAAAGGAAGTTGATCAAGTGGCATAGAGTGAGAAAAAAGATTGAAATATCAACTTTAATCTCTAAATTTCCACTTAATTCATGTAGTTTACTTTGTCATTAAAGTAGAACATCATAAACTTCATCTTTAAATCATTTAATTTACTAGTTTCTCAAATCCCATCGTAACTAAAATAGCACGTTAAATGCTTTGTTTTGTATGTGTTCTTCTATGTGCTCTATGTGTGTGAATCACTATGTGCTTTTTAAACAGGCTTTCTCTTCCTCCGACTGGACACAGAATCTATTACATTTGTGATATTACAGCTCTCTGAATAATTAAAATACTGAGATGTATACTTGATATCATTTTCATGATGATAGGAGTTAAAGCATGTTATTAAAAATGCGAACACGGTGGCGCAGTGATAGTGACAAACTGGCACCCTGCCGTGCACAACCTTAATTGCACAGATAATTTACTGCAGCTGTACTGTCTCTTTCAAACGTACTAACCTCCAAATCCTGTCCTTCCTTTTCTTTGTCCAAGTAACCAATCAACACACAATTAGCTCTGTAATAGATGTTAAGCCATCTATAAGCTTAGAACACCGATTCTTCAAAACTTTTAAGGAACATTGAAATATCTTCGTAGTACATGTTTAATTATTCTATCCATCTATCCTTCCAGTGTCGTGCCAGTCCCAGCAAGAATACAGCATGAGGCAGGAACAAACCCTGAACTAGCTAGCGCTGCAACACCATGTCCTCATATGTTTAATTATTAACAATATAGATTATTTAAATGATGTTAACATTTTATCTGTAAAATGTAATAAATATATTTTGCTGCATGTCATCTTAAAAATGATATGTAAATACGTGCTTTATAAAGTGGCTCAGGTTGTGCAATATTATAACTGTATCGCAAGTTTGCAGCGAGGTAATTGAACTAACAAGTACAAACAGTTCTACAAGGAGCACTTGATGGACTGATTGAGTGCGCTTATAGTTCTTGGGATGAAACTGTTTCTGAACCGCAGTGTCCCCACAGGAAAGGCTCTGAAGCATTTGCCGTATGGGAGCAGTTCAATGGACAGTGTGCATGGCTGAGGCAGCATGTGCTTGATGCTGTATACCGATAATTCTCTTTCCGATCAGCTGCTGTAGAGCTGTGATTCCACTCTCAGATACAGTGGGATAAATACTCTGAGTGGTGCATTGAGAGGAACAACGCTAAAGCAGCTGTGGTATTTGGAATAGTTTGGCCAGTCCGTGGACCATTATATTGTTACAGGTTAGTTACAATCAGATGCCTTAAACTAATAAACAATATGTGGTTAATTTCAGTGTATTTGATAAAGCTGCGTCCAGGATGTGGATCTAATAAAGAAAGGGAAACCACAATTGAACAAAAGCACTGCTTTGACGCTGGGTGCCGCCAGTTTGCAAAACCGAGTGAAGAACTTGCATACGGCAAGCATTTAGCTGATGTGAAAATGTGCGTGGCATTACACCAAGTTTAGGTTTTATACATCGTAATTTGAGCGTGGAAATGGGAGTATGCAACATTTTTGTGCATACGCACCATTTATACTTGAGGCCCCAGGTTTTCTTTTGTTCTGACTCCTTTTTTTTCCTGAGGTATTCTACTCTAATTAAATAATGGAAGAAAAACTAAAAACAGTAAACTGCCCAGTATCAAATCAATTTACTGCAAAGCTGAAGACAGCGACGGGAACTAAAATTTAACTTAGTTCTGAATCAGGCTAATATACAGTACAGTACTACTGAATTTTGGATTATTCCAGTGAACATCAAGCATTTTTGTGATATTCCAGCCAGTACTTTATTTATTTGATTTGTGTTTTCCTCTTAAGGTCTGTTTGGTTTGTTAAAAACTAAGATAATTTTTCTGATAAGAATGAAGTCTACATTTTGTAAAAAATATCAAAAGTGATAATCCCATAATAAATTTAAATCTTTAAAGTTCAGTTTTATTCCTAATGCATAACATGAATACATTAAACTGCACAGTGCAAAATGTAAGAGAAGGTACTGTTGGTGTTTATGAAACTGCTTATTTCAAGGGCAATTTTTCACTTCTTTTAAATGCCTTATTAAAATGTCATTTGATCAGAATGCATCATCAAATTATGTCATCATCTATTTCCCAACCAATCTCTCCAGCCATTTCCTTAACTGTTTTTGTCTAATCTCTTAAATATGGAGGAACAGCTATTTGTAAACCTTAAAGGGTAGTGCAATAGGTTTCGAGTGATAAACTATAACATATCAATAGCCAAAGCTTTGGTTGCCTTAAGTTTGGTTAAGCTATATAACTATTAACACTGCAACATACAGTAAAGGAGAGAAACAGATGTTTAAATTTTATAATAAATCATGTAAGTTATTTAATGCCAATTTTAGTGATTTACGTGGAATGTGACAATGTCACATTGATTACTGCTGCTGCTACCTCATAATGCCAGAACTCAGGATTCAAATCCATGTCCATTGCCTGTGTTTAATTACAAATTGAAGCAGCACATGGAAAATCTAAACATTTTTTGAGACTGTCATGGAAATAAAGTTTAAAATTAAAAGTTTAAAGATATGCAAATATTGGGATATCATTGAGTTCATGTTTAATTTTTTTTTTTTCTCAATCTCTTCCCAAAATGTGCACTCAAGCTTACCCTGATGGATGAATTTAATAGCATGCTTAATTCAGGTATAATACGCTCATCCCTAACATTTCTCTATAACTCTGCTCTGGCAATATGAAACTTTTTAAAATGTAAAAAATATTTGAATCAAGCTTTTGCCTAAAATCTCAAGATAGTATGTTTTTCTTCTACAGTGCTTCACATTTACACATGAATTAATTATTCCTTATTGGTTATGTACCTTCCTGTACTCAGGCATGGCATTGTAAATCCATTTACAGCCATGCTGGACCTGAAACTGGCAGGATCAGACCCAACACTCAGCAGTCCCACTCCCAGCCACTTTGTTAAATATGACTGCTTGCTGCTCCTTCTTTATCAAGACGCACATCACTTTGTGATTTTATGAACAATAAAGTGAAAATCTTTTAAGTCAAACTTGAGAAGCAAAATAACTATGTATAATAGAAAACAACATGTATGGAGGATTAAAAGATTTTTATCTTTAATTTGAAGATGCATCTGCAAAGGCATTCAATGACAATTATAAGGAATGACTTATAAGGACAATAAAGAAGAATAGATTACTATCACTTAAATTATGTAATTTACAAGGAGGATTCATCAATTTCCTTTATCAAGTAGGCTTTCTTGAATACAATAATTTACTTCCATCCTCCAGAATAGTCACAGATCTTTTTATTTTAATGTCTACTTCTTAACCTTTTTCTTGTATTTTTGACAAGGAGAATGGGAGGGAGAGAGAGAAAAATCACAGACCCTATACGTGTCATTATTGTAAAATCAGTATAACTGTAATATACTTCTCTTTAAAGAATAAAATGTCCATCAGTTTTAAAACTCACTGATTTCAATTTGGGTGGGAGCAGCCACCAATGTTCTGTTGTGTAAATCCCTCTTATGATAATAAAAAGAAATTAAAAATAACTATGTATAAATGTAAAAATACTATATTTGTGTCAAAATGTGGACATCTGCCCCAGCAGATTTTAGTAACTAATGACAGTGAGATTCTTAGAAAATGGTGGCCAATAGTTACTTTTATTACTAAAATGTAGACCAATAACTGTTCACTGTTCTTCTGTATTCTTCTATCTGATGTTGTGGGCACCCTACTGAAGTTAAAAGATTCTTACTTTCTTTAGTAATTTCTTTGCTCTATTTTAATAACTCATAACATTTATATAGCATTTTTCTCAGTACTCAAAGCGCTATCCACACAGGGAGGAACCAGGAAGCGAACCCACAATCTTCCACAGTCTCCTTACTGCAAAGCGGCAGCACTACCACTGCGATACCTGTGAGGATTGATTTCCCCTACTCATCTCTGCTCTTCAACTCCTCTTCTTGTTGGCCCATTTTTAATTTCTGCCAGTTCCCTTTCCTTTTTCTACATGGGCATCCCTCCCAGATTTGGCTTCCTTTCCCAATTTGTGGTGATTATAAGCTACCTGGAACTTCTTTGACCTTCTTTATAACCAAGAATAGGCAAAGCTGATGTCACATTACGTGGTTTGTGAACTTCAATTGCTGATCCCACGGTTGGACCATGACAAAATTACGTAAATATAAATTGCTGCTAATGTCACATTTACCTACCAGCACAGTTGTATTCACCACTTTTTCTGACAGCCAATAACCCATATCCTTCTTTTAGGGGTAATCTCCACATGAAACTTCTCATCATTAAGGATCTGCCAATGGAAACAGTGAGGCATGTGGACCTCCTGATACCACAACCAGCCATTCCTGTTGAAGCCAAACCAAAACCAAAAAACTCTTTGACTTCATGTCAATCAACTAGCTTAGTCCACTTCTCCACTGGATTTAACTTTACCTTAACTAACCCTGACTGACTATTTAAACTAGACAAAGTTTTTTTGGATGAAGCTTCACCTGAAAACAGTTAATCCCCTGTTCAACTTTCCACAAACCTCTACACTTATCTTGTAATGCCATTCCAAATACCAGAAGGTCGGAGCTGATTTTGACTTTCTGGACTGCATATATCTGCCGCCATGTATTCCCAGTGATGAAATCACTGATGAAATGTACTTCTATCACCTAGTGTGCAATAATAAATGGTCAACTTGCCAATTTGATTTATGTTTTAAATGGCTTTAAAAATATATACACCATTTTTTTGCTAAATTACCATTTTTATACATATATTTAATTTGCATTTATACAAACATGCAGAAATATTTAGCTCATACTATGAATTACATTTTAGTTATACCACATACACTATATGAGAATCTTTAGTTATACCACATACACTATATCAGAATAATCTATAAACTCTAAGACAAGGTCCTTTTTAAAGTAAATATCTAAATAGGTAACTGTGAAGTCCAGGTACGCGATTATTTTATATAACCAGGAAATTGTCTCATTTCAGAGACAAGCAGGGTCAAGAATGGACTGGACTTTTGTAAATGTTATTCGAATAAGGTAGTAAAAAACACATTTGTACTGACTGTTTTCTATAATATGTTTTTGTTATATATAATCTAGGGCTATTTCCCCAATTTATACTTATTTCCTTTCCTGCGTCTTTTTTTGTAAATCATTATTTCACATGTTTAATGTAATTATGTATTTTTTGTTAATATTGCTCAGTTTATTATTTAATATCTATATATTTTTTCTATGTTCTCTTGTGCTCCTTGTGTTTTGTAAGTGGCACTCAGAGAAGCAGGGCTACCATGATGTCCCACTGAAGGACCGCCCTCAGCATATACAGTATACTGTGAGGCTAGTTATTGGATCCTTCAGTGGATCAGTGTTGTTAGGAGAGTGCTGTTCTTGTAAGTATTCATTTTCTGGCTTTTTGGATTTTTTGCATGTTTTTGGATTTAAATGACTGGATAATGGATTTAGATTTGCTGCTGTGGGTTGCCTTGTTAGGCCAACTAGAAAACACACGGACCTCCGGTGTAGCACAGATTTGCTTTCTGCCATGTCACTATGTCGATTGCCACACTTTCATATTAGAGTTGCTCATCAGGCTGACCACTCACTTTGGCATGTGCTGCAGTGTACCGACATCTCATCGTTTCTCTTTCACTGTCAGCTAATATCTCATTTGTTTGGCTTGAGACTGTACTGACGTTGCGGCTCTTGTTATTTTTTGGGGTGTGAGGTTTTGTTTATGACTTTCTTTAGCAATCAGAGTGTTAACTAGTTGACGATCCACGTGGCCTGTTCCATGTGGTCCATGGAGTTGATTGTGGCTGCAGTGCTATGCCAGCAGATGTCTCATCCGAGGCTGTGACTGCATCATCAGTGTGTTTTTCCTATTAGTTATTGTGTGTGCCCACATGACTCTTCTTTTTCTGTCTTCATTGTGTTTACCAGAGCCACAGTTTTTCCTCAGAAACACTTGAAGCTCAATTATGTCAGAGAGGTAGCCAACACTACCAATTTTTTGCTACCACTGTGTGTGTCATGTCATAAACTCTCAATTAAGATCAGTGAGTTTACTCACTGTACATAGACTGTGCCCTCATCCTAAGAACTTTCTTAAATGTTGCATTCATCCTTTCATTTCTAAGTTGAGCTCTTTTGTGATTGCTGTGGGAAACTAATCCATAATTCTGCTTCACACACCATTGTAAAGACTACTAACTGTTTTTAAGTTAAATGTGGAAGCTTATGGTTGTTGTTTATATTTAAATGTGTGAATAATGAGATAATTACATACTTTCTTAGCTGTCACTTCTTTAATGTCGCCTATCAGTTTAATTGCCCCTCCTTTCTATTTAACTGCACCTCTTTTTCTTGCATTTCTTGTTTAATTTTTCCTTTCCTACTCTTGTTTTTTGTTCTTTCTGTTCCTCTCCCAGCTGTGTCCCTCCTTTCCCACTGGGTTATTATTTTAGGATCAAATAAATACATAGACATTATTTGGAAAGGAATAACACTGTCTCACGAATAATCTTGTGTAAAGATAGTACCAGTTTATGCAGATGTAAATCAACACCTTAAGCTTTCAGATTCACAAGTCAACATTGCAAGTATTTATTATCTATGATTAAAGTGTACTTTGTTTTTTTGACTTAAAAGAACATCCTATCTTTGCATTATATTTAGTATTAATATATTGAATACTTTTTTCAGAACTGTTCTGTTGACAGATTGGAATACATTTTTTTAGGAAATGCTAGTAAATTCTGTAAAGCAACCCTAAACCTTCTTCTGTTCGTATTTTATATGATATTAGGTGCACTTGTTTTTATCACAGTACCTTTCCTTTCTGATATTTTCATCCTGTCTTTAATTTTACTTTGTTCTACTTTTAGAATTCTAGTCAGCATCTTTTGTTCTGGTCTTATTGTTTTTTGGCAAATCTCACGCTAACCTTTTCCAATCCTCTAAAGATTACCTTTCACAGGTCTGTTGTAATGAATGCAGTATGTCATCCCATTTCAAGATGAGCAAGTGAATTGCTACACTCTAGTGGTGTACTGTGTTACGTTAACAGAGTCTTACAGAAATCACCCTTGCAGTCTTTTGTAATCCACTACCTGTATAAATGTAATCACACATGCAGCGTCGGGAAAAATGTACTTCATACACACTGTAACATTTTCAGTCTCTCAATAGTGGGAGTATCAATCACTCACAGTAAACTTTTTTTGCCTACACATAGAAAGATCAACACATACCCAACTAATAAGGTGTTTAGGGAAGTGAAAGTGGCTTAATGGCTCACTTGGATTGCTAGGATGGTGATGTATACATGTTAGACAATTTGGCACTATGTCTGCAATGTCATCAGACCCTTTTACTGCAGTTTCAACTTTTTGGAATCACTTTTGGAATAACTTTTTAGCTACATTAAATAAGATACAATCAGCTCAGCCCCACAGTTCGTCTACTGATCAATATGCAAACTGTGCCCTTGCATCACATTAAGCCAACCACTTATTATAACATCTTTCATGTGTGTCAGTTTTAATTTTTTCAGTCTCCAGCAGAATTATAGTAACTACATATTGGTATTTGTCACAGATAGTGGTTCTGTAATCAATGCACATATACTTAAACTTAATCAGATCAAGAGCAGATGTTTGATCAACCATGGTAAATTGAGAGACTGTCTCTCAGCAACATCAATGGTTTATGATCAGGCAGTATGATGACAGTTTGTTCTGCCTAAAGCTGATTAAATATTGCATTTCACAATGAAGTAACATTCTAAACAGATATTGTCATTCTCCTTAAGTAAAACAGCTGGTTGTTTTGTAGATACATTCCTTAAACTGAGCCAAGTTATCTTTTCCTCACAACCCTGCTCCCACTCGGGTTGATTTTCAGTTTACTTTCTTAGTACAGCGAGATTAGGTATGATTAATCATTCTCATTAACCTCTGAATGTACTTTTCAACATTGTAGGCATTGCATATTTTTAATAGCAGACATTTATGTAGAATCAGGAAAGAACACAATTCTTATTCTAACATCTAAAAGAAAAAAGAAAAGTTTACATTTGTCTTTTTTAGCCTTAAGTTTGAATTCAGGGTAGCATTGGGTATTTTTTCTTAATCTTTTATTGTGCTGTTTTTGGTAGCTCTCAATACATGTATGAACCCTTTCAGTATGTTCATAAATCATGCAAATGATCACAGAATCAATCCCAAAAGGTAACCTCAAAAATCTGTGGCAGATGGAGTGTTGAAAATGCACAACTCTTGTTTGGATAAGATAAGTAGTATCCATCTCCCAAGTCCATGTCGTCCCACCGGAATTTTCATGGCAAAAATACCGCTATATATAAGATATGTATGTAGCTTGTCCGGTGATCATCACAGAAAATTAACTGATAAGGATTTTATGTGTTTTATTTATTTATTTATTTGTTTGTTTGTTTGTTTATTTAAACAGTAAAACACTCTAGATGAGTAAAGGGAGTTAATATATCACATATAAACTAAACTATCATATATCACATATAAACTAAACTATCATAATCTGGTATATACCGTGTAGCCATTTCTTATAAAATGTACCATTTTATTGCCTACATAATTTAACCTATAAATATGTCTAGATCAGGGGTCACCAACCTGTTCGAACTGAGAGGTACTTCAAGGGCATGGAGTAATACGAAGGGCTAGTTGTTTGATACAAACTTTCTGAATAACATAAAGTTGCACGGTTCACCTTTAAAGATAATAATAATAGCAATAATAATGAATATTCATATATCATGTCGCGTTTGTACTAACCGCTACCTTTGTAGCATTTTTGAACAATTCATTAACTCTGTCCCATGTCTGTACAAATTTTCTGTTATGGAAGATTTTAAAAACATCAATTCTTTCACATTTGTAAATGAATCCTATCACATTTGTACTAATCACCAAATCTGTAGCATTTTAAACAAATCTCATCTGTTACACTTTTTGAACAAATTATTTTTCACATTTTTGCACAATATTTGAGTTTAACGTTGCCAGGGTGTTTCAGTGAAAATATCTTTCTTTGTCTGTAAATGTCTGTTAGTGGGAAGCCTGGCATCGCATGCTGTTCACCAGTGTACTGTAATATGGGGTATAATTTGACACTGCATCTTTGAGGGAGTCGTATAGATGTGCATCAGTAAGGCTTGTTGTGTTTGTTTTTGATGAAGTTCATATCCGAAAAGGCTGATTCACAGAGATAGGCTGATCCAAAAGGGCGGGAAACTTTCATAGCTGCTGTGCATACACCTTTGTATTTTTCTGTGTCCACAAGACACCAAAGGCTTGGTGCACCCTGATGGTCTTTGAGGTGGAGGTCATTTTGCAACGTTAGGATTTCAATCTCCACTTGTCCGGTATACAAGTTGAACGTTGCACTATCTTCTGCCCAGGTTTGTAAGTACTGAGTTTATAACGGAAGTGTCAAGTGTGGACCTCGTCACCACAAGGCAAAACATTTATTAATCCAGAAACATTGTGTTAATTTTTAAAAGGGAGCCCGTTAACAACCAGTGCCATTCACTAATAACATTTTTCTAAGGGAATGACTGTTAATACCAGTTAAATATAATTTCATGTACAATTAGATCTGCCTACATAAAAGAATTACCATACAGCCAAATGTTTACTCACCTATCGTTATGATGAGAACTATTTGGTCTCGGCTATCTGTGGTTTCATCAACTACAACATAAATTTTCTTGCCACGAATCTTTCAAAGAATGGCATCCAAATGTTGTTCAAAGATACACGACAAATGAGTTTGATGAAGACTGCTCTCATTTTCTGGCAGCACACCTACTTGTTTACAATGCTTAAGAAAGAAAGGACACATGTTTGTCATTTTTTCGAGCAGTATTTCTAACTTGCATGTCCCCCACAAACTGGCATCTTCCCCATCTTCAAACTGGTTATTTCCTCTATTGTTACCTGAAGGGGAATACTTTTTGATTTAAATATCTCTTTGTTCTTTAGATGGGTTTTAGATTTGATGTGGTCATTGCAGTATCTTTTCATTTCCAGTCTATAGTAGGCTGGCAAAGCTTGCAGAAAAATTGTCCACATACGTAAAAGTAGCCGGGATATTGTTGTGGGCCCAAATTATGCAGTTAAGGTTGTTTCTTAGTTTTTTCTACGCAGTATCTGATCTGAAGGTATCTGATCCTGCTCACTTTGCCATTTCTGTCTCGTGTAGCCGGCTAATTCACGTGCCTTTAATGAAAAAACATACAGGAAACATGCGCACAAACAGATAGAGGCATAACTGAATTTCTACGAAGAATTACGCTCACTTGAAAATCAACAAACTAGAAAATAGTATCTGAATGATCGAACTACAGATTATTCAATCGTTTAACTTATTGGGAAGTTTTGTAACAGTCACCCCTTCTCTCTTTAAGTTCCATTTCCGTTTCTAAATGTTGTAAATGTAAATGGTATAGGCATTATAATAAAAAGGCATATCCTCTTACCTTACACCTCACTTTTATAACAGTTGTTCATAGCATAGTGCTAAAATGGTTTTACAGCCTGGGAAAGGAAGACTGAGCCGCTGCCTCAGGATATTGATTACTTATGGATAGACATCTGGGACAACAATTTGGTTTACAGTCTGGGAAAAGATAGATTAAAGAATTTGAGCAAAATTCATCCATCATATTGACAGCCAGCCAATCTGGTGCATGCAACAATCATGTGTTGTGAAACCATGGCATGAAAATTTATCATAAATATGCCTTATTTGAAAGTAACGTCAGAAGAAGAGAAACAGCGACGACGGAAGAGCAACGTCAGAGAAGAAAACAAAGACACGTGTGACCAGTTTTCATCCGATCGTCAGTTAACAGCATTTTCATGAACATCGATTGCTAAATCAAACGCCGCCCTGGGACATTCATCCTTGTCATCTGTAACTTTTTCGTAAGCTTTTTCTAAACACTATATATATATATATATATATATATATATATATATATATATATTCAGACTTTTCTATCAGTCTTATTTTCTATTATTCTTTGTTCCATTGGCATTATTATTATTCCTGTAATAAATACTATGCTGCTTTTAACTTTCTATGCTTTGTCTTAATGTCTGTAGAGTGATTGAAATAATAAGGTAGATTTCTTTTGAGCACTTGGTGCAGCCAGAGATTTGCCATTACCTCTGTGCTGCGAGGTTTATTAAGGCTGCGAGTGAGAGCTCCACTCAATAGTAGGGAACAGTACATGAAGAAGGTATTAATGGCTGATAAATGGCCTATAGTGAAGAGTGCTGAGCTTTTGTATGTTTAAATGTATTCTTGTAGACCAAAAGTAATATTGAGGTCTGAGATATCATTGAATCATCGTATGTTGTTTGTGCCGATAATAAGTAAGTCCCTTGAAGTGCTGAGTGACAGGCTGTGTTATTCCTAAAGCACTTGTGTGGTTTAAAGTGCTAAAGGTTAATCAGCGTGTGTGTGTCATTTATGGGGCACAGTTGTGGTTAGAGTCTGTGTGTATGCGTATAGCTATATATGTGTGTGTTCATCTTGAAGTGCAACAGTAGACCAACCCAATAACGAATTTGATGAGTACGCTTACCCTTGAAGAAAACAGGTAAAGGGTAAGTAGAGGGAAAGACTACGATAATACACCGTGATTCCGTCCGTGTTTTCTCCATCGCGGAAATCATAGGGTCCTAAAAATATTAAGTTTTCTTTCACTTTCCTGCCATGTTTTTGTTTATTTTTAGGGGGTAAAACCGAATGTAGCTCCCCATCATAGCTGCGCTTGTTTGCTTGTCTTAGCGAAGAGTAAGATGGAGATTTGTCTTGCACACGATATTGAACTTTAACCGCAGGCTACCCCTCCAATCTACTTCAATGCAAGTGTTATTGATTCAAAAAGAACAGCAACACAATTAAATATAATTTTTACATAGAGCTCCATGGTGTCTAGTGCTATTTTTAGAACATGCCCTGTGGGCAACTCAAGTGGTCCATGCGGGTGACCAGGAGCCAGCAGACACCGTGTTGGCTACCTCTGGACTAGATTGACATAGACTTTCCAAGACAGTGTGAGAATGTGAAAGATTTGTTCTAAAATAAAGAATCTGAAAGAATTGTTCTGAAAGACTAGTTAGAAATGTAAATGTAACTTTTAAAGGTTGGAGCTATCACTGTCATGCAGAAAGTCCATCCATTATCCAACCCGCTGAATCCGAACACAGGGTCACGGGGGTCTGCCGGAGCCAATCCCAGCCAACACAGGGCACAAGGCAAGAACCAATCCCGGGCAGGGTGCCAACCCACCGCAGGACACACACAAACACACCAAGCACACACTAGGGCCAATTTAGAATCTCCAGTCCACCTAATCTGCATGTCTTTGGAATGTGGGAGGAAACCGGAGCGCCCGGAGGAAACCCACGCAGACAAAGGGAGAACATGCAAACTCCACGCAGGGAGGACCCGGGAAGTGAACCCAGGTCCCCAGGTCACCCAACTGCAAGGCAGCAGTGCTACTTACTGCACCACCATGCCGCCCATGCAGAAAGTCAACATATTAAACTATATGCAGGTTTTTGATACAGCTATGCAAATTGTCATTTTGGAAGGAAACGATTTATGGGTACAAGTATCAAGAGGATTCAGCTGCACTAATTTATCTCTAGAGGAAACTGAATACTGCACAAGCAAAGAACAATCTAAACCTTGAAAACTTCAACCTTATCAATACTGAGGATGAATGTAAAATTCCATTCTATAAAGTCTTAAATCATTAAGAACACCTTCCTTTCTCCAGGCTTGAATGTATTCCAGATAATTAATTGCATGAGAATTGGGGGAGTAATAATGATGACAATAAGAGCAGCAGCTTAATGATGGGAAATTAAAACATGAAACAGAAAAGATGACTCAGTCCGCACTGCTTCCTTAAAGTTATTAGTTTGATTAACAAGGTTTACTCTTCATCTTTTTGTGTTCACTTATGCAACATATTTCAGGGAAAGGCCTTTGATGTAAACACTTTAATTTACATCTTTTGAAATGTCCATCTCTCTTTCCCTAATGGTAACATCTTTAACAGCTGCCTAACAATTCATGCAAAATATCAGCTATTCAATATTTAGTTACTCTTATTTAGTACCTTTATGAAAAAATACATTTTTTAGCATGTAAACATTTAACATAAAAAAAACATAAATGCCAGATAAAACATACTATAGTAATGAAAATCATAGTTTCTATAGGATATCGGTTGTAAAAATATTAGCATTGCTATAGTTTGAAGCATGAGAATACTGTCATAGTAAAAACAAAAATTATCATCATCAAAACAATGATAACACTAAAATATTAAAAAATATACAGTGTAACTAAAAGGATGGTAAAACCACTACCTATTTTTCAAGTAATCATATCATAGAGTTATTAGTTATTTTGTTAATAATATTTATGATCGTGTGACAATGGAGAAAAAGGAAAACAAAAAGTCAAGGAATCCAAATCCTGCAAAAGTAATCCTCCAGAGTTCCACAGTCTTTAATAGTTCCAAAATAGTAAGTTTTGTTGTCCAGCACCTCCTGTGCATCCTATATTTGCAAGTACATTATCCAAGTCTCTATCAGTCATTAAAGTGCAGAGTTGCTATGGTATTGGAATCGCTGTTGAAATGAGATCCAAGCTGATGGCATATTGCATAAGATTGCAGGGAAAACTTTGACAACCTACATTGGCACATAGTGCCACAGCAAGATCATTAAGAATAAGAAAAGAAGGTGAAGGGATCAATAACTAATGATAATGTTAGCTATCCTAAGATTTCTTTTACATTTGATTGGCCACCACATGCCTAGTATGAGAAGTCAACCATCTGTGCTAAGCAACCTCTGACCTAAAATGATTATGAGTCTGTAAGTATTATACAGTATAACCTCCATGACACCTTTCTACCATAGGTGAAAAATCACTATGATCAATAAAATTGTGGGCCACAGCTTTTGAAGAAAACAGATGGCATTTTCACTATCTGTGCCCTCACTGTAAAAAACAGTCGTTCATTTTACAGTGCAAAACTGATAAATAATGAAGGTAAACAACTGTAAAATGTAAAATGGTAAAACACTGTTTCAGTAACACCGAAACAGTGGAATTAAGCATACAGACCAATATAATATTTGTTACATTGTTAACCCGTAAAAAATATATTCTTTTTCTGTGAAAAAACAGTAACCATGGCACCAAAAACAAGATAATGCCATCAGAAAGAAAATAACATTATACCATCCATTTGTGGACTGGGTCTGGTTTGCACTAATACACTGTCACATGGTGACCAGGAGTATATATTCTGTAACTTTAAACAGCTACTTTACATTAATTTAACTCAAAATGATCATATATAATGGCTTTATGGAGCTGTTTCTTCAATATTACATTTAATTAATGTGCACCCAAAGTAAAATAAGTTTGTGTGGTTGCCATATAGAGTAGGATGCAATTTTTCAGAACTTCAGCATTTTCTTTTTTTGTTTGTTTGTTTTGCTTGACACCAGTTTTTGAATTGGCATACAATTATGATTTTTGCATAAGGGAACACCCCCTTATACCATACAGGGTGAGTCAAAATTATGTTAACACTAATGGTACTGCTATGTATATACTTATATACAATTTTTGTAGACAATTTATGTGCCACATATGGTGCATGTGTTGAACATTATGGTGAGCAGGTTGAGACATTCCTGTAAATCACCTTGCACATAGAAGTATGTTTTGTGAATAAATTGTTTCCACCATTCAAATGTTAACATATTTTTGACTCACCTTGTATTGTTCCTAATGACCCACACACCTTTGCACATTGGGCAAAAAATTTATGGTGGGAAGTTTTTGATAAACTGGCAAGAAAAGTAGCACCTGTAGCACACCATAAAAGCAAACTTCTAATCTCCACCAGACAACATGCCACAACTTTATTAAACATTGAATTCTTTGGCCTAACATTTTTTTTACTGAATGCTGTTATTTTACTGATGTTAACTGTTTATTGATCTGTGCTTCTGACAGCATGTTTGATGGTTTAATGATTGGCAAGTTTTTTACAGTGTGAATTTCAGTTTATGATAAAACCTTAATTTCTACTGTAATGTAATGTACCATTATATACTATATAATATACAGTGTCAAAAGTTATACCATAGATCTTATTTTTAATGGTAAAATTCTGGCAACCACAGCTGCTAGGTTTTTACAGTAAAATTTACATTTTCTTTTTTGCAGTGTTCTTTATTCTTCAGATGCAGTCTTCAAGATCCATTATTTTGGTTTTGTAGTCAAGGATGTGTTTTGTTGCTGAAGATCTTGTTGTGACACCAAGGGCCTCACAAAGCCACTTTTGCTGCGGGCCATGCAGTCTGCAAGCCCAGACTATGTCGTGAACATTAGCTCAAGTAACAGAGCACCCAGTTTTGTTGAATACAGTAACTATTGTTACAATATATGTTTATAAAATACCAAGCTTACAGTTAATTTGTCTGGAGAGTGTCTATTCTTATCTTTCTTCATCGGCAGTGGAGGTCTAACCTTTGTGTGAGAGCAGTTTCTGCATGCTCACCATTCACTAAAGCAAGCTAGTGGGCATCTTACAAATTGGGCGCAGGCATGCTTTACTCCAGAGGGCAGGTGTTTTAGTTTGTTTTGGATTTAGATGTTATATTTAATGTAGTTGTGTGTTTTGTGTGTAGAGTTATTAGTGCTTCCTGAAGGGTCCCTAGCATTGTTCATGGATTTGGTGAGCCAGCCCATTCATCCCTTGTTCTGAAAATTGTTGATCCCTTGCTGAGAGTTGGCCTACAGGATGATGGACCAAGGCTTCATAAGGATGTGGTGACTACAAGAGAGGGTTAGGTAGTGGCGATTATCCAGAGACAGAGGGACAGTGTAATCTGTTGTTTAGTAGTGGCTAAGGTGCCTGTTTAGCCAGGGAAGGCTTCAGATTTTTGCTTTGTGTTGTATTGTGGCTGTAAAAGAGCTGTCCTTTTTGTTTATTAGTTTTGAGGCTGCTTTCTGTACCCAGAACTGATCTTTATATAGTGGGTTAAGAGCATTATTGTTTTTATTTCTTTTTTCACTTTTATTTTTTGTGATTGTTGGATTTTATTTGGATTTAACAACATTTATTTTTGTTACTATAAACATCCTCACAACTCAGAACCATGTGTTCTTTTTTTAATGGAACTGTAAAATATACACCAACCTTCATTTTTTTGTATATCTGCTAGCCTTTTTATTGTCTGCTTTAACTACCTTTGGTTCCAGTCGGGTCAAACTACTAGCGGGGCATCTGGTGGTGGCTGTGACAATGTTATCAGAGTGCCATAAACTTCAGTCATTTTCATCTGACTATTTAACTTCCATTCTCAGATGCTCTACTGCTATGCCACCAAGCTATTCAAGGTCTGTAAATGTCATCCATCTTGGAGTTAACAGCATAATCTGCAGAAAGGCAAATCTTTTCTAACTTGCCAAACCTAAATTTAAAGTTCAGTAGTTACAAATAATGTTGCAAAGGTCAAAGCTGAACTAGAAACAAAAGGTCCTAACCGTTTGTTCTTCAGCTAAAGGTTGACTTTTTTAAGAATATCCTAGAGTCGTGATGTCTAAAGCTGAATGCAGCCATCTTAAATAGGCAGGAAGCGATGGTGTAATATGTCACATGATGTCTTAGTCAAGTATGCAGCAACCAGCCTAGCAACAATAAACAACATGGCCATAAACATGCAAAAACAATGAGAAAATGGCACTGACCATCCGGAAAACTACAGCACAAAATGGTGTTGCCAGGATATTGTTAAACAAACATAAATCTCTATTTACATCCAAAACTGACAAGAAGTGATCAAAACCATAAAGAAAAAAACAAGAATCCTGACATGACATAACTTTGGCTGGCAACTAGAGCATCCAGAGAAAACCCCTATGACCATGGAGAATGCGGGTGAGCTCCACACAGCAAGTGAGAAAACTGGGATTCGAATCAAAACTCCTGAAAGACAAATGACAGCTTTACGGTAACACCTTGCTCTTTCCAAGGTGTTACTGCATCATTTTTATTATTCTTGGGCACTAATATATCTTTCTTATTATTCAAATCAACTGAAACATAATTCAATTGTGGAACATGTATAATGTATTAGTGTTTTGTCTTGGTAGAGTAATATATTGCTCTACTTTCCCCTTTTGTATTATTAATATGTAGCCTTTGTCAGAATGCCTCAAATCTCACAGACTTACCACTGTTTATAAGGTATTATAGTATATAATAATATAAAAAACTTCTCCCCACCTTCCCTTCTACTTCTATAATCTCAGGCAATTAGGTGTAGTAAAAGACAAGCAGGAGTTAAGTTACAATTTAAACAATGTATTATTGATAATATTCATAAATAATAACAATATGCAAAGTACATTTGAGTATTAGCAACCATACAACCTGATAAATGGTGATGTGTAGTTCAGGCGGCACACAGACTTGTTACAGACTTAAAATGTCTCTAGTTAAGGCATCATTTGTGGTCAGCTTTCTTCAGAACAGGCCGCATGCCTGTCTCAATATGGCTGCTGAGCTGTGCTTTTCATTGTGTTGTCCTTCTTAGTTCATGGTGTGAGATGGTCATTCAGCAGTTTGGTAAGAGAGAGAGAGTGAGGGAGTGAGCAAATTTATAGATGTTCTGTCCAACCCCTAGAGCCAATAGGACATCATGGCACTTAAAGGTTTCTAATACAAGCCAGTTCCAAACAGCCATACTTCCGACCAATGGGTCAAAGAACAACTTAACACCTGCCAGCCCCCAAAACCATATGTTTAAGGTAAAGCTTGGCAGTTAGGCAGCCTGGCTTTGTGTGGGAATTGAGAGACTTCAGAGAAGCATTTACTAAACTTGTTTCAGGCACTTCTCCCAAATCCTGCCGTAAAATTCAAAGAGACTCAGTCCTGGTGGGGGGAAGGGGTTCTTAAACCATCAAACCATTGCTGTATAACAATGTAACACTAATTTTACATTGCTTTGCCTAAGTTACAAATAAAGGCATACAAAATATTTATCCACTTATATGCAAAATCTCACATCACAACAATTAGGAATTGTATGCTTTTACAGCCCTACCTGGTAAACTAAATTTTTGGGGATATTCTTTACACAAATTCACAGTTGACCTAAAATCATGCATCATAAAGTTGGCTTTGGGAAAAGCAACTTGGGAAGAATTTGGTTCCTTCTTTCCTCAATAATAATAGTCATTTTATCCAATGTCAGTAAACTAATAGCAAATCAGCTGAAAGTTCAAATGGCTTGTTGAAGGAAATGAGTTAATGCATTAGGGTTACAAATGATTGTATCCCTTCACAAAACTGATCAACCAGCACCCACCTCCACCTTTACTTATTTTCACCAACCTCCATGATTTAAATTTAAATGGACCACAGACTCAAGTGTAACCTCATATATCTGAAATCTAAAACAGCCACATATTAATAAAGTGACTTTACAGAAATCAAAAGCTTAAGGTGACACGGCACAACTTAATCTTTTAGATCTATTACTGGGCTGCAAATATACTTACAATAAAACATTAGAAATTGGTAGGCATCCAGGAAAATACATCTGCTTGGTTAGCTACAGTATGGCAAAGAACACCTTCCTCAAAATCATCTCAGTATGCTTTGCTTTGTGCTCCACTGAACAATAACTATCATCACTTTACTAACAATCGATTATTAAAGACATGGAATTAATGTAGGGAATATTTTAAGGCAAAAAAGTTTTTATCTGTTACCTGTTTTTTGCTACACGCATCTGGGAATCCCTAGACAAGCTTGACTAAGGTAAGCAATACCCCTTCATGATGAGAGGGGGTGCTGTAACTAACAGTATCCCGTCCTTTCTCCACAGCCCAAAAAAGATGCCCCTTTTCAGTCAATCAATCATGTAAACTGACTGGAAAGGTCTTTAAGCAGACCAGGACCAGAGCCAGAGATGCATATCAGAGAGAGAGAGAAGAAAGCAAGAAAGCCTGCAAGACTGGTGTTAAGTTGGAGCCTTTTTTGTTCTGTGCTTAAGGACCTGTTTTTGCCTTTTAATTTTTGTATAATTAAATGGGATTACCAGGGTGGTGTCCCAACATTTCTCCCTGCTTCAGACAGCTTCCTTGCTCCTGGCCACACTTTATACATAGTAATCGCTTATTTTAGCATTCATTACCCTGTGCAATATTTATATCCATCCATCCATTCATTTTCCAACCCGCTGAATCCGAACACAGGGTCACGGGGGTCTGCTGGAGCCAATCCCAGCCAACACAGGGCACAAGGCAGGAACCAATCCCAGGCAGGGTGCCAACCCACCGCAGGCAATATTTATATTATAGAGATAATTAGGTATCATGACATTTAAGGATCTCTAAATTGATAATGTATTTGTATCCTTTGAACAAGTATGTTCCAAATTTAATCTCCCTCATACTTCATGTATATCTACCCCTGAGGTGGTACCAGCTAATTCGGACTAAGATTCAGGTAGGAAGTTCAGAATATATCAATACTATTCAATTAATTCTTTCCCTTGGTGGTCTTATAGAATAATGAGAAATTGATCTTTCAATTTAAATTTTAGAAAAGGAATGGAATTCATCTATTCAGAAAATACATTCCAGTTCAATATGCACTATGTTTACCATTATTCAACTAAAAATTGTTTATCATCCACATATACTGAATCTCAACTAAAATTCTGTAAAATGTACCGAGGGCGAGATGTCATCAAGCACCATCTCATTAGGTCTAATTTTCTGTGAAACTTCTACACTCACTTCCTTTTGGGCTACTGTTGTGATAGCCACTTGCACAAAGGCTTACTCTGTTCTGCTCAGCTGGAGGAATCCTAACCAACTCTCTCTATAACTTAAGGGGAAAGTGATGTTCTGCATTGTCTCAAATTGGAAAACATCACATTCTCTTTACAAAGGATCTGCTCGTAATTTCTTCCAAATTTGCTGGTTTTTATTCCATATGAACAGCCACTTTAGATGGGAGTTTGTGTGAGTTAAGTGCTGCATTCTGTTCTGTTTCCTGGATTTTTTTCAGAACGTATTATTTTAGTTGCTATGTGTTTCCTTTTTTTTGGGGTTGTTCATTGCTGCTATTTTTTTTTTCTTTAAAGAAATTAAACTGAACCTCATGCCATCTACATTTGATGGATAGCATTTTTTAAATACTGAAAAACTAGACCTTGTATTTTGCTTGTGAGTATGTTTTCTGCATTTTGTGTCAGTGTAGCCTGAAGTTGGGCTGAGGTTAAAATACCCTCAAAACTCAAGAAAAATCCATTTTGAAGTTTTTGTTTAATGTGGTAACAAAATTCCCTATTTTCATTTTATTTGCATAGTTATACTAGTGTATCAAATCAGCTAATTGTAAGTAATATAATTGATTAGAAATAAATGAAAACTATGCTATTTCAAAAATCTGGAGAGTATATGTTAAACTTGGTTTTCCTTCATATATTTTGTGCATTTTTCTTTTGAGGAGACTATTTAAATACTAAACTATTAAGCCAGATTATAGAAAATGGGGAAAAAAAACTTTATGTCAATGTCTCTTTCCACCATAATGAACTACCCAGCAGATAACCATTTATGATACAACACTCAGTGTTAACACTGATTTGGTCCAGGCTCCACTTGCCCTAGTTCTGAACCTGATAATGTCTGCATCTTTCTTTTTTCAGCGAATAGTCAGGCTCCGACCGTCACAGTGTGATGCCATGCATCATAAGAAGAAACAACGACACACTTTCATTTTTGTAAGATATAAAGGTCAAGTCCATCTTTTTCTACACACAATCACTGAATAATAAAGCCATAATATTAATGGCTTTGTTCTTCTTAGACAGGCTAATAGGTCAATCCTATTACATTCTAATTTAGCAATGTCAGAAGTTAAACTAAATAGCTCAGGTATGGAAAGAAGATTATAACAGAATAAGTTCAGAATGACTCATTTTACCTCAGAGCAAAAAAGTGACAATTGCCTGATTCACTGTTACTTTTGAACTTTTCAAGTAAGTTTTTTAACATTGCCGAACTGGATTATAATGTGTAAATTTTGTATGTAATTGACTTGAAAATCACTTTTCGCTGGTTAATGTTTTTAATGACATTATATAAAATAAAGACTGATTGAAGTGGGTTTGACACTGCACAGTCCTGATTCACAGTTTCAGCATCCTGAATATGATTTGCAGCCAAGTCATTTCTTGTGTGGAATTTGTGTGTTCTTCCCATTGTTTAAATAAGCATATTAGTTTGATTGCTGTATCAGATTTAATAAGATAAATTTTGCTTTGACTGGCCATGTGTTTCTTGCCTTTTGTCCAATGCTACTGGTTTGGAAACCAGCTCTTCGTTACCCTGTGATAAAATAAAAGTGTTCAAAAAAGATATGTATGCATATCTGCATGATTCTTGTTAATATTACTAGGATTCTGTTTTATTAAATCAAATAAACCAGACCAGTAAAATAGAAGCAAATCATGGGCATCCGCTGGATAGGCAAGGGTTGCATGGGCATTCCCCACCCCATGGAAAACAAATGCTTGGAAATATTTTTAAGCATTTCTGTGTTTTACTAATGGGTATGGACTGGAATTACCATGGCAAGACAATTAATTATATTGTGTTTCCTACGTTCTGGCTGTATAGCAAACATTTCATTTACTGCATAATTCATACAGCAGTTGCATTGCTGGCTCATACTATGTAACTGTTCATTAATCATTTATTATTTGTAATCTCTCTATCTGACAATTCTCTGTTAAGACTATCAAAAGACTGTATCCAAAATTCACTAAACCCTGTTTTCTGAATCTGCATCTGAAAATGATTTCAAAGCACAGATACTAGTGAAGCCATTTAAGTTGCCCACCTCTCCAAGGAAAGAATGATGAATACAGCACAGTCGTGTCTCTGCTGTTCATAAGATTGGGTTTCATGCTCTGGCTAAAGTATTTTGCTTTTGATGTTTCACTGTTTGTTTTTGCACCATTATTAAGGGAAAATGTCTACAAGAAAGTGGAGAAAATACCCCTTCACCATACCTTCCTTCTGCCAGCCTAATGCAGTTCATCTTTTTATTCGGTAAGTAGACATTCTTTTAAAATTGTCCTCCTTATTCAACTTTGCTAAGCTTTATATGGATTCTTTATCCATTTTTCATTGTAAGTGTTAAGCAATTATATAATTGGTGTTTTAAATGCTTTCTATTTTGCAGAAATATTTGCAGGATGGTAATATACGTTAGGTGTTTACAAGTGACTTAGTGCTATTTGAATAAACCTATTTAATGTACTGAAAATATGCTGGGAACACATTATTATTTTATCAAATAAAAATATTGCATTATAGTCTTCCACTATCTGGAAATTCACTATCAGACATGTTTTCAGCAAAAGCTTAGGTTCGAATAGTTTTAATGAGGTTTTGGGACAACACACAACTTTGAATTGGAGAGCAGGTCAGTTGCTGAATCTTATTAATGACTTTATTACAATGGAGTTGGCAGCCAGAATGAATGGATCATAATGTCATGTCTTTGGCGGCACCTACTGCTTCCCACTACCAGTGTATCATGAAGTTGTTTACATCACTTCACTTTAACTAAATTTAGCCAGGATGATGTGGTCAGATTTGTGGAGAAGCATTCTAAATAAATGAGCTCCAAGTTTTTTTTAGAACTATTTCTTTTAACTTTAGCAGTAAGACAAATGTCAGACAAAAAAAGCTGTGTATCATTTATTTCATACAATCAACTTTTATGAATGCAACATGAACAAGTGTTAAATTTTAAAAGCTAGCAATTCAGTTCAATAAGTGAGGACCTTACTGTCGGCAAAACCCCATTCACACCTGCTGTTTTATTTACAGCTAGTTTCCCAGTAACAGATTGGAGTAAATGGGAATCAAAATTCTGAGAAAGTTAATCCCATTTTCCAGTGGTCTGCAAGTGTGAAAAGGGGTATTGTACCAGCACTGCTGTAAAAATCAACCTGGCAATGTTTTGACGGGCCTTAAACGTTAATCCCCACAGCAACTCCCCCTGCCTCCATGTATTTGGATATTTTATCAACCTGATTCAATAACTGACTTCTCAGGGCACTGGAATTTTAAATCCATCAAAATGACATAGAACTGCTATGGTCTTTAATTTTATCTTTTATCTTTTTGACATGTTAATGTCAGATTGTGGACTTGCTGAAGTACACTGAGCTTTTCCTTATTATTCAACAAACCATTCTTATTGCTCTAAAATGCAGAAACGTCTTTTAGCACAATGGGAAGTATGTTAGATGGATATTTATATGAACTTTGAATGAATGTTTACTAACAAAGTTATTAACAACTTCAGACAAAATGAGAGCTAACCACAAATTCTGTTCAAGCACAGTGACTTACTGTACCTATCTTATGAGTATTATTATTGTCTTCTCTATTCAAACCCACAATCTTGGACTTTATCTGTTTATTTGTATACTATCTGTGCCAGCTGTCTAAGATGCAGGTTGAAATCTAAGTAATCAACATAGACCTCAGCATTAACATTTGCAATACACCATCTATTGGAATGTATTTTGTAATGCACATAGTAACAGACAGACACACGCACAGACAGACAACACAGACACTTATCTTTTTATTAAGGGTAGATAATATTGCTCAATGATATGTATATTGCTAAAGTAAATTAATTTTAGAATCTACAGATTAGATGATATTTGAGAAATTCATCTCTTGTATTGCTGTTTAAAATTAACCAAATATGTTGTTTAAGCTTACTGTCTTTTCTATTAGTGCTGTTCTTTATCGATGTTCCTTAATTTTGTAGTTCACAGAAACTTTTGCCCCCCAACAGAATATATCCTGTGGATAACCTTGAAGAGAATATAATTTAAAATAATTCCATAGTAAATAGAATTTATTGCATTTTATGTAATTTCAATATATTGTGTTCTGATTTCTGATATCATGATTGCTGATATAACTATGTAAACTTAAAGGGAAGTGTGCTTAAAACGATATATATTCACTGAATCAAGGAGCTCTGGAACTGCACATATAGATACACCATTATATTCAGCGTATTAAATAATAAATATTTCTATATTAGTTTTTATAGAGAATGCCCATTTAAGGCATTTTACAAAATATATATATATATAAAATAAAATCCTGGAATGGAAAGGAAATGCAAGGCTACGACACATGATAATCTTGAAAGACATTTTAAAGACCCGCAAGACCAAGGAGACTTGCTCTCGGGGACCGTAAACATGAGACTTGATGCCAAGAGATTGTCCCAGGGCCATAGCAAAAAGGACAGCGGCCGTACAGGCTTTAAAAAGATTGAAGGGCTGCGCGACAGCAGCTACCCCAACCAAACGCAAGCAGCATTATACATCCTGCAAGACAGAATTCAGCCACGCCCATGGCCAGAAATAAAAGACAGGTATTGCTTTTACAACATCAGGCGAGACCAGGCAATGAGCCATCATTTAAAACAAGTCAACAGACCTCTAAGCTAGCAGTTGTTGGATTGCTTTTGGCAAGCAAGCATCATGTGCTCCGAGCTCTTAGAACAACGACATGCGACAGGCAGAAGAGGCAGCTAGCAAGCAGCAAAAAGACAGCAAATGATCCAAAGGCATATCCTTAGCGTTTGTTCAGCCGCAACACCCTTCACAACACGAGCAGTATTATACGTCTGGGAAGAAAGAGATGTAACCACGTGCAGGCCAGGAAATAAAGAAACAAGTATTGTTTTTGCAAAAGTTTTTAAAGTAAAAGTGAAAATAATGCATATGTAACAATTCACAAGAAAATAACAATCTCTTTAAATTGTAGATTGCCTGCCTAAGGTAAAGTCATCCCTGATGAATGGGGACGTGGGAATGAGGGGTCCTTTCATCGGATTAGCGCTATTTCAGATGTGGAATGGCAAAACGGGGGAGGCAGCTTGATGAATGAGGTCTCCAGGACTTAAAACAAATCCAAATCATATTATGTGATATCATCTAATGTGAAATTCTACTCCATACTTCTAGAACTTTTATACTGTATTGAGGATTTTTTCTGTTCTATGTATTGTACTGTATTGTATTGACCCCCTTCTTTTTGACACCCACTGCACGCCCAACCTACCTGGAAAGGGGTCTCTCTTTGAACTGCCTTTCCCAAGGTTTCTTCCATTTTTTTCCCTACAAGGGTTTTTTTGGGGAGTTTTTTCTGGTCTTCTTCGAGGGTCAAGGCTGGGGGGCTGTCAAGAGGCAGGGCCTGTTAAAGCCCATTGTGGCACTTCTTGTGTGATTTTGGGCTATACAAAAAATAATTGTATTGTATATCCAGTAAACCAAACACAGGGGTTGGCGAGCGAAGCGAGCAGGGGGCAGAGCCCCCTAGTATATATATACATATGGGTTTTAGGTTAGCAGAAACTCAGAGCTTATCCATGAATGTAAGATGGCAACCTAGCTTGAATTGGTGAAGGTGCTAACTTTGTGGTTAGCAAACCAAAGTTGCTGTGAGTATGTACTGAGTGTATTATCTCAGCTAGTATATATCTTTATCCCATATTTTTACTTCTTCTATTTCTTATGTAACTGTCTTCACTCACTGGATCTTTCTGAAACAAACAGGCACATATATCTATTAAAGGCTAATGCCTCCCCTTTATTTTTCCTATGTCCTTCTGTGTTATTATTTTTCTGCTTTCATTTATTTGAATTATTTCTTGAAGGTAACTTTTCTTTGCTTGGTTAATATTGCTTTGAATCAGACGAATAATAAAGGCCATATGAAACACCAAGGGTTCAGCCACTTACATTACCAACAAGTTAGCCACCACATACAGAACAACCACATATGTCAAAGCTACTTTGCTTCAAAACGAATGAATTACAGGGTGACCCAGGCCAGTCACATCTTGGATGACTTGTGCATTAATTAAATGTAACTACTCACAGTTAGCAAAAGCAACTTCATTCTCGCTACTTGAGTGCTCAGATTATGTTAGAAGAACCAGACACTGCTGCAAATTGCTTTTTATTTTGCCAAAAACATGTTTTGTTCTTGTTTTTGTATACCCACACCATACAAAAACTGGATGTAGTGCCTCAGCAGTCAGGTAAAGGCATCCAGCACAGCAAGCACGATGAGATACAAACGTTTTATAAATAAAGCCCTTGATATTTGGAATTTTGATTTTGCCCTTGTTGTTGGATTCCTGAGTCATTGATTTCAAGCTATCATTGAAAGGTACTGTTTGTGGAGTTTTTGATTGCATTCAGTCTCT
The DNA here is from genome assembly GCF_900747795.2 of Erpetoichthys calabaricus. Taxonomy (NCBI): domain Eukaryota; kingdom Metazoa; phylum Chordata; class Cladistia; order Polypteriformes; family Polypteridae; genus Erpetoichthys; species Erpetoichthys calabaricus. The sequence goes on from NC_041396.2 coordinate 210,990,476, forward strand.
TTCAGGTTTGCCTCTTAAGCAAACAATTTTGTTATCTTGTTTTATTTGTGCTTTGCTGTCTTTTGTATAAATTTTAAATTCTTAATAAACATTTAAATATTTATGGGACAGAAGTTTTCATGGTTTTCCTTTTATCTTTTTGAGGACATTTTTGACTGTTGAGCTTTTTCCTCTTGCATCTTAAGTTTGAGGCTATACGTCTTTGGAATTGTGAAATCTATACTTTTGTTTCAGACTTGTGTCTAAATGCAGGTCTGGTTTTTGTTCTTTTTTGGCCTTTAACATTTGGGATCGAAAAGAATCACAATGTCTAGTTTAAATTTTAATATAAGTGCTGACTTTGTATTTTTACTTTTTTTGGATCACTGGCTTGGATTTTGTTTGCTTTGGGTTCTGACATCAGAAAGTTTTTTGTTACCCATTTTCCTTGTATTAGTTTAGGATTCATGAGAAAATAAATCTTTTAATTATAAGTATTTCTGCTTATGTTTTTTTGGTCCCCCCCCTCATTGCGAATTATAAGCTTGGCTTCTTTTTGCTGTGTAGGCCACAAATACTGGTTCACTAGTTTTTGAAAGCCAAGCCTACTTTGTCTCCATGAGACCTAATTGATATTTTTCAAGCCTGTCTGGTAGTACAAAGCTGATTTTTGTAAGAGAGGCCTAGTTTGGGAAAGGAAGGCTCTTTTGAGTTTTGTAAGCTCTGTTACTCCAAACACCATAACATTTTTGAAACTTTCACTCTAATATCATCTATTTTTTCTCCTTTAAAATGTCCAGTTATAATTGCACGTACTAAACATTTCCCCAATCTGAATAGTCTAAAATATGTTTCCCATTTTTATCTACGTATCTGAACTGTACTAACCTTATAAAGCACAGTCACTACTCCATCTCTGTTTTTAATGTGACCACCTAATACTACCTTAAAATTAGCAGATACACATCCAATAATGGTTTTCATGATTTAATATTCTTCATAAAAATGATCTTAGTCATTAACATACAGTACCTCCCCAGATAGATCTCATAACTTCCAACTATATTAAATTAAATTAAATGGGATCAACATAACCTGAAAAAAATCTATTAAAATAAAATGTTTGCAATCTGATGGAAAACATCAAAGAAGATGAAAATCATATAAGCATTCATACATCTACAACAACACTGGTAACATGAACTTTTGTTTAGAATCTTAGGTAATGAATTGAAATCAGTCAACAAAATACACACGTCATTGATATGTGGAAGCATTTTGTAATTCAAATAAAAATTGCACATCACTCAGATCTATCTTGACTAAGATTGTCCAAAATGTCTAGTACAAAACCCAAATTATGAACTATAATATCAAACACCAACCTTGCTAAGTCATATGTCTTGGGAATACCAATCTGTTAGATATTTTTTAAAAGTAGCATAACTTTAGATTCTCTGATGGTTTTGTTTGTAGTAACACCGGATGCAACAACAGTTTCTCTTACTCAGTTAGATGAACCCAATTCTGCCCCCACATCCAACACAGTAACACTTTATTCTAATTAACTGTAGGATTTTTGTGGGATAGATGATTATCAATTATGTCCTGATGTGTTAAACCATAAATTTGAAAGTTTTTATTTAAATCACATGCATGAAGAAACTGGTATAAGTTAAGTGAATGTGCATTTATGATGGAAGCCACAAAGCAATTCTTTACAGAATCTGAAATTTAAAATCAGAGACGACCAAGTCATGTGGTGAAATCTTTCAAACTTTCAAAAAGGATCTGGATGCTGTATTAGGACAACTTAACAAATATATCTAATTAAAGGCTCTTGATGGACTGAATGCTCTCCTTTTGTTTTTTAAACTTACATATGCTCTTATGTGTACTTACTTTTTCACATGACTATGCATTAAGTAAGATTCTGTATATGCGAAATGAAAATCAGCAGCTTCTCATATAAATCAGCTGAATTCTTGGAAAGTTTATTAATGAGTTTTATCAAAGTTCTGCTTTGAATTTCTAATCAAAGATTTTCAACAATTTTCTATGAAATATCTTTTTGATTTTTTATTTTAAAAAATGTTTAAATTGCTAAATTGCAAATAAATTTTACCACAACATGAAATACAGTTGCCTTAGACCTACAGTAGTGAGCACAGTTATAAAATAATTTGTTACCCTTACATTTCTGGTTTATATATTATTGGAGGGGCGGCACGGTGGTGCAGTGGGTAGCACTGCTGCCTCGCAGTTGGGAGACCTGGGGATCTGGGTTCACTTCCCGGGTCCTCCCTGCGTGGAGTTTGCATGTTCTCCCCATGTCTGCGTGGGTTTCCTCCGGGCGCTCCAGTTTCCTCCCACAGTCCAAAGACATGCAGGTTAGGTGGATTGGCGATTCTAAATTGGCCCTAGTGTGTGCTTGGTGTGTGGGTGGGTGTGTTTGTGTGTGTCCTGTGGTGGGTTGGCACCCTGCCTGGGATTGGTTCCTGCCCTGTGTTGGCTGGGATTGGCTCCAGCAGACCCCCGTGACCCTGTGTTTGGATTCAGCGGGTTGGATAATGGATGGATGGATGTTATTGGAACTAGAGCAAATAAATTAGGAACACAATACTATTCTTTTTCAAAATATTCCTTTTCTATATCTTCGTGGTTCATGTTATTTTAAATTACATCATCTCTGGTCAAATATGCTTCCATATTTATAGTTACATGAGGTATTGCATAAAGCATTCTTTCAAACTTAAGTTTGTGCATTCTTCGTAAAGTAAAAACAAAGAGTCATCTGTCTCTTTACTGTCAGATTATAAAGGGATTAAGCTGTACTAATGACTGGCCTTATCACTCATTTCAAGAGCCATAATCACCAAAAATAATTTACCTGCTATTGCTGAATGTGGTAAAAAACAAAACTGCATTCTACTTAAGAAGTGTGTGCAATTTAAATGTAAACTCAGAAATCTTTGATTTAACTTAGTTAAATGAAGTATAACTGTTAAAAGATTCTTTTTACTGGACGATTATAAAATTCAACTTTGGTGTTATATTTTGGAGGGAGTAAAGTATTCTATAATCCTACATTTTATTTCTGGATATGTACATCACATTATATGTGTAATAATTTAAAGCCTTAATAAGAGCCTTAAAATGTGTAATTAAGGTGGGGCATTAAATGCTAGATATTACAGTTACAATGAAATGCATGGTTTCCAATTTAGGCATAATTTCATCATTGACTTTACGTCAATACCTTGCTGTTGCCTTTGTGTGTTGGTTTAATATTATCTTTTATGCTCTGTCCATTTTTGTTGTTCTGTATGTCCATGGAATTACCATGGAATGGTAAAAGTTGTGCAGCTAAATACAGTCAGCTCTTTTTATATGCTCTCTATAAAATGGTTAAAAATGTGAAGCATAAAGTATACGTTGTCAGAATTTAACATTCCTATCTGTCATCAAATGTCACTTCCAAATCCTCCTTGGTGTTATTAACCCAAGGACTATCTAACACTAGGGTTCCCAGTCCTTGTTACCTTAATTACAAAAGTAATGAGAACAAGCTGGCCTAACACTACATGACTATCGTCTAACAACAATGTAAATGTATAAATAATATATTCAATAATATCAGGTGACTGGCGACATGCATAGTCATTGGTCCTGTGTTTACAGCAATAGACAGGCCTCCCTCTCTGAACTGGTTTCAGGATTGTTTCCACTGCACCATACTTCACATCATGAGGACCTCTGCGAGACTGGTCCTGAACTGCATAAGTCCTCTTGTGGTAGAACCCACTGCAGTTTGCCCATTGAACAAAGACTGGAGTGGAGGGTGCAATGGTTTGCACCACGAGGCTTATTCTCACCTAGACAAAGCTGGCTGCACTGTGACAATTATGTTTTTTGATTTCTCCAGTGCCTTCAGTACCATCCAGCCATCTCTGTTAAGAGGTAAACTCAGATATATGCAAGTGGATGAGCCTATGGTGTCCTGGATAATGGACTATTTGTCAGGCAGACCACAGTTTATGAGACTCAAGGACTGTGTTTCTGATAAGGATGTGAGCAACACTGGAGCACCACAAGGAACGGTTCTGTTTCCTTTTATCTTCACTCTGTACAGTTCAGACAATAAATATAACACCAGGTCATGTCACTTACAGAAATTATTAGATGATTCTGCACTTATGGGGTGTATTGATAAGGGGAATGAAGCAGAGTACAAGAGTCGGATGGAGAAGTTTGCTTTTTGGTGCAGAGAAAATTGTCTGCATCTTAACATCAGCGAAACCAAGGAACTGGTTATTGACTTTCTCCACACCAAATAGGCTCTATGTCTCAAGGAGTGGATGTAGAGGTGGTCCACTCCTACAGGTACTTGGAGGTCCACATCAATGACATGTTTGACTGGTCTCAGAGCACAGAGGAACTATATAAGAAAGGGCAGAGGAGGCTTTTTTCCTTAAAAAAATGCTTTTTAAGATATCTTAATTATATTTCGAGATATTCTAAAATAAATTCGCACTCATTTCAAGATATCTCAAATTGATTTTGAGATATCTGAGGCATAAAGCCTCACTGGGGCTGTGACACCCAAGTCAGAACTTTTCTTTCTTTTGAATTTTCTTATGTTATAGTCATTCCAGTGTGTGTTCAGACCAAAGTATGTGTGTATATTTATTTATTTATTTACTTACCTATCTATTTATTTATTATTTTATTTAAAGAACTGCCATAAAAAGCCAAATTTCAGCCTGGGGACAAATAAAGTCCTATCTATCTATCTATCTATCTATCTATCTATCTATCTATCTATCATCTATCTATCTATCTATCTATCTATCTATCTATCTATCTATATGTCTGTCTGTCTGTCTGTCTGTCTGTCTGTCTAGTTGCTTTTGTTAACCTGCATTTGTCTGCAGCCACACCATTCACAAACACCACTACTCCCAAATGCATGTTAACTGTGAGTCCTAAAGAAGAGTTAAATGCTCACCACAGTACACAAAATGTGCATGCGCCTGTTGTTCTGATCACATTATTTGTTTATTGTATACAATTTGCTGCTGTTAAGATGCAGACATGTTTTTCTTAACTTCTCCTCCTGACTCCTATACTCTGTCTGCATTCCCTTTATCAATACACCTCACAATTTAAAAATAAAGGTGGGACAGTATGGAAAATGCTAAAAAAAACAACAAAAAGGTGTGATTTGTAAATTCTTGTCACCCTGTAATATATTGAAAACATTACAACAAACATTATTTGATGTTTTATCTTGTGAATTTAATTGATTTTTGAAAATAAGGAAATGATGACTTGAAAATACTCCAAAAAAGTTGGGATAGTTGTGTGTTTACACAAACATTTACACAAAACATTTTGAAACTAAAGACACAAGCTGGTTAAGTTCAGCAAGCGAAATTTTCTACCATTCAACTATTATGTAGGTCTTCAGCTGTGTGATTGTGTCGGGCACTTCATATTGCACCACATATTCTCAATGGCAGACAGGTTAGGATTACAGAAAGGCAGTTCAAGTACCTGCACTCTCTGCTTATGCAGCCACATACTTGTAATCCAGAGAGAATGTGGTGTAGTGTTGTCCTGCTGGAAGACGCAGGGGCTTCCCTGGAAAAAATGGCATCTGGGTAGCAACATATCTTGCCCTAAAATGTTTACATATTTTTCTGCATTAATGCCTCTCTCACAGATGTGCAAGTTACTAGTGCCATGGGCACTGAAACACCCCCATTCCATGGCAGATGCTGGCCTTTGAATCTGACACTGATAACAGCTTGGATGGTCCTTTTCTTCTTTGGCAGTTGAACAAGAAAAACATGACATATCATGTCTTTATACTGTTTTTGTTTGAATACAAGTCAAAGTAAATTTACAAATAACTGCTTTTCCATACTGTCCCAACTTTCTTGAAATTGTAGTTATACATGAAATGTTAAATTTATTCATAACCTTTTGTTTTACAACACAAGACCAAAAATATTTTGAAATTTTACTTATCCATTATTTTTAATACCCAGATTGCAATGTGGATTGCAGATAGTGTCTTTATCTCTTCTTACTTGCACTCTAGTTTTGATCCGGTGCTATCTAAGTAAAGTATTCATGTATTAACATTGGTTTCTTCCTGGAATTCTGGTTTCTTTGCACAGCCCTCAGGTTTTGTGTTAGACGGATTGACATCTCCAAATTCAGTCTCTTTTTGACTCATCATGACTCCGTTTTAAACAGGAGATTAAGAAAACTGGTGGATCATTAGAATGAAATGTAAATGGAATTTGAGAGAATGCTATTATGTATATAATGCATATTTTTTTGCAAAATTCCCATAAATATGCATGCATACAGTACAAGCATTCAGTTTCCTGTATTTAGCTTTGTTGTCTTATATGTGGCAGCCGTACTCCAATATTAGTGAATCCCCTGAAGATTGTCAGCTGAGTGTTTGATGAACTCTTCCTGCCTAATGGATCTATCTACAGAAAATGGCTTTATAGGATTTAATTTTTCCCATAAGACAATGTGGCTGGATGTCAAACAATTTTTTTCTTTTCTTAATCTATTATTTAGACAAGTCAGCTTTTGTAACACATGGACGTCAACACCTTAAATATTATTTTATAGATCCATTGAAAAGTATGGTATATACAGTATATTTTAAATACACATAACATAATATTTTTACACGAATATTTATCCAATTCAGGGGTGCAAATGGCCTAATAATATACCAGCAACACATTGGCACATGAGTGCTAGTCCATCACATTACACTGAAAAAAGCTTGGATTCACTGAAACATTTGGAAAGATACTGACCTCCCTATTACTACTGTGATGGATAGCTGGCGGTTCAGCCCGGTCGGGACGTCCATGAAAGAAAAGAATGGAGGAAGGCACAATTTTCAGGGCACTGCATCCCCCGGGACGCTAGGTGGCAGCTCCCATGGACAGCAACGGTTCCCCGGATTCCCTCAAAGCATCCTGGGACGTGGAGTCCATTTTCTCAGCCCTGTTGGGTGCCGTGGGTGCCACCAGGGTTAGCTCACAAAGAACCTGTGGACTACTACGGTTACGACAACCCGGAAGTACTTCGGAGTCACGAGGACAGAAGCCCACAGTACTTCCGGGCTACTTGAGAAGGATGATGTGGCGTTTAACCCGGGAGGAACACTTCCGGGTCATGGACTATTTAAAGGAGTGGTGAAGACCCAGCAAAGAGAGCCGGAGTTGGGAGGTTGGGTGACTAAGCTGCTGGGAGTGGAGGATTGATTTATTGTATTGATTATTGTTGTGATTATTATTAGTGTTGGAGAATTGTGGAGTGTGTGGTGCTTTGTGCACTGTATTTGAAGAAAATTATTAAATTCTTCTTGGTGCTTTTTATAGTGTGCCTTGGACGTCTGTCTGATGGGTTTCACAGGGCAACATCGCCTCTAGCGTCTACACTACATAAACCTTTTCATGCAGATCAGTGGTTAGGCCTCTGAAGTTGTGTTCTCTGAGGAGAAACTAGTCGTGGTATTAGCACTTCCTCTCCCTTTCCATTCCCATCTAAATGTGTCCTCCTAACAATACCCTTATGAACACACTTATTATAAGACTCCTCCATCATCTCTAACCGAGAAAGGCCATGCACATGGGACAGAGCATCCACAACACTGTGTGCCTTTTTAGATCTGTGGACAACACAATATTAAAATTTACTGAAGCATCAAAACCATCTCATGATTGTAGGGTTCAACTCTCTGTTCTGAGCCATCTTCTGTATTTGTGCATGACTAGTAATACATGCGAACTTCCATCACAAGGTATTATTGCACCAGCTCCACTTTCCATTTAATGGCAAGTGGTTTGTATGAACCATTAATAATAGGTCAGCATCCTAAAAAAAGCATAAACTTTGAAAAGTCAGTCTTCCACAGCATGTACCTTGAATATTTACAGCTTCATCGGTCCTTTTCTCGCTACATACCCCAAAAATTATTGTAGCTTTCCTCAAACATTTTTGGGGTTTAATGTGGAGATGTCTTAATGTGGAGCGAAGATGTCCTTAATGTCTTAAGAATGGAAGCTATGTGATTTTCAGAGGTGCATGAAGAAATGAAAGTCATATCCAGGTATGCAACAGTAAATGTTTCATGGGTGCAACCAGGTCCATCAACCATACTCTGAAATGTCACAGGATCCCTTTGAAACCCTATAAGGTCTGCTACACTGTATTATTATGTTTGTAAGATTTAAGAAACAGGCATTCCTTGTTCTCTCAGTTTGGAGAGAAACCAACCTCCCTGTTTTCTACACAAATGAATGTATGGAGTGTAATGTGTATTTAGGCACTGACAGTACCACCTGCACAGAGCATTCTGTTAGAAAGATTGTAATGACAATAAATAGAGGTGGTCAGTGTGCTCCTCTATGTCTTTGTTGCTCTTCCTGTGTCTCTCTCTGTCTCTTCAAATTCAAGCCTGAGTCATTAAAGTTGCCACTATAGAGTCCAGTGACTTATCTTTATGTTTTGCACTCATGGATGTAGGGCTGCACGATAACAGAAAAAATGATTATCACGATTATTTTGCTCAAAATTTTTATCACGATTAATAATGACGATTATTCCTTTGGTAAATGAAGTCTGTGACCAAAGCAGTGTAGCCTCGGCCAGTTATTCACAGATGCTGCCCTAATCATATTAGCTGCGTTGTCCGTTGTGATGCACACAAGTCTTTCTTCCACCAAGCCCCAAGCGGACATCGCTTCTTTGAGGCCCACTGCAATAAACTCCGCTGTATGGTCTTGTGGGAAAAACGAAGTTTGCAAAAGCTTGCTTTTCATCTCAAACTCGCTGTCAATAAAATGAACTGTCAAGCTCAAATACGGTTCCGCAGTTCTGCTTGACCATAAGTCGGTCGTGGCAGCAAAATATTCAAGGCTGAGCCTGAGAATTTCTCTTTCTATTTCTTTTCGGCATTTCGCATACAGCGAGGGCAGCGCAACATTGGAAAAATGGTTGCGTGAGGGAATGCTATATCTTTTATCAAGTGTTGCGATCATTTTGTTAAACCCCTCACTGCTCACGGTAGTTATTGGACACATATCCTTGGCTATATGGTACGTGATCGCCTCTGTTATTTCCTGGTGTCTTTGCGAGCTAGGCAGATATGGTATTGCGTTGAACAATGTCCTTGATATTGTTGTCTGTGTTGTGGATGGCTGGTAATTTTTTGTTGTTGCTGTTTGTGCCTTCAGTCGTTGAAATTCTTGATAGTGTACTTTGTGGTGGCTTTTAAGGTGGTTGATGAGGTTTGTTGTGTTACCTTGGGACGTTTGGACGGAACAGGAGCAAAGTTTGCACAAGACTCGTACCTGATCAACATCACATTCCTCGAAATCGAAATAATTCCAGACAAGATCACTACATGGTGTCAGAAGTGGCGGATTGGAAGAGGAATGTGAAGAAGAGGTTCAGCTTTTGAACGAGTCGCGTGTCTGTTAGTAACCCGAAAACGTGATCAGAAAGCGCTAACACGTTCTAGCAAAAGAGAAAAACAAATATGTTAGGATTACAGCCCCCACCAAATCACCAGTTAAAGGGAAATGTAGCTGAAAATTGGAAAAGATTTAAACAGAGATTCGAGTTGTATCTTGCTGCGATTGAAGCAGATAGGAAAAGTGAAAAAATTAAAGCGTCTATGCTTCTACATGTAATTGGTGAAGAGGCGCTAGAGGTGTATAACAATTTTCAGTTTGAAGAAGATGGAGACAATATGAAATTGAACAAAATAGTTGAAAAATTCGAAACGTATTGCAACCCAAAGCGCAATGTGACGTTTGAGCGGCACAACTTTTTTTACATGTTTCCAGAAAAGCGGAGAAACAATACACCAGTATGACCCCTTTTTAGGAACTAACAATCGCACTTCTGCACGTTGCTCCGCCATCATATGTTTTTTCTGACTGACTGTTATTGCTGCTATTGACTTCAACTGCTTCAGAAAGCGCTTGCAATCTAGACGCAGTAACGTCATAGTGACGTAGTCCAATCCGTAAACTCAGCCCATAAAAAACAGTTTGGTCTTTATACTGTAAAATCGCGACGATATTTATTAACTGATCGTGGGTCATAAATATCGTTATCATGAGAAAAAAAAGATTAATCGTGCAGCCCTACATGGATGTAGTTTGTCCTTTGTGGTGCCCGGCGGGCATCAATGCCCGGCCGGGACGCCTAGGAGGAGTGGAGGAGGGCTTGTGCCTCCTCCAGGACACGAGGGGGCGTCCTCCCTGGTGGCTTTGGGGACCACGGGTACGGAGCTTGGAAGCTCAGCCCTGTAGGGGCCCGTGGTCACCGCCAGGGGGCGCCCCAATGCCCTGGGAGTGTTGGCCCTCAGTACTTCCGCCACACCGGGAAGTGCTGGGGGGAAGAAACCTGAAAGCACCTGGTGGACTTCCGGAAACACCTTGGGAGCTTCCGCCACACAGGGGTGTGGCCACGGAGGCCCTAATGATGCACCTGGAGCCCATCCAGGGCATATAAAAGGGGCCGCCTCCCTCCAGTCAGGGCGAGAGTCGGGAGGAAGAAGACTAAGCATATTGGAGAGGAGTGGAGGCGGACCAGAGAAAGAGAAAGGCATTGTGTTGTGGCCAGGACTTTAAAAGGGGTGATTGGTGCTTTGGGCACTGGATTGTGCAAGAGAACTGTAATATTATGTATAATAAACGTGTGTTGGGTGACATGAACATGTCTGCCTGTCTGTGTCTGAGCCAGTCTCCACACCTTAAATGCTGTATTCTGACTGAAGAAAGGCCAGACACTGCTTAAGCTCCCCCCTTTTAGTCCCATCTAGATGTGTCCCTTATGAACTCACTGATGCCTCAGAGATCCACCATTCTATTATTGTTCTTACTGAATTTCCAAGTTCTCCTCATGTCTGCTTGGGTTTTCCTTTGGACACTTCAGTCTTCCTCCCAAATCTTCTCAGATGTGTATGTTGGGTTAACTGACATGTGTAGGTGTGAGTGTATGTGTGTGCATGTCTGGGTCCTACGAAGGAATAGCATTCCGTTCAGGGCTGTTTCTTGTTTTTAAATGAAAAGGAGAATAAAAACATCTTTGTTTTAAAGTATATTTTATTGAAGTTAACCACTTTTGAAATAAACAAAAGCATGAATAGGAAACTCAGCTAAACTATATTCTGCCTACAAGCAAATAGGAGTAACATTGCAAAAATAAAAAATAACATTTGTTAAATTGCAGTCTAAAATTCAAAGTAATTCCCATTATTCCTTTTGCAGCAAATGTCTTAAAATTACCAGTACTTATTGTCTGTAAGAAAAGAGTGACTTCATTGTACTGTACCCTAGAATTTTGTATCGATCCTGAACTGTTACTTTGTCTATCACTTCTGCCATATGCACTTCATTGCAGTGTTATATTGCAGTTATGATTGATTTGTTCAAGTTTTTGGATATTTCCTATTAAAATATGTTATGTATATTTATAAACTTGTTTTGGTACCTTAGTATTGCATATGTATTTGTTTTATATTTGATATTATTATATTAACTCCTTTCCATATTTATGCACTTTACTAGCTGTGCTATCCATCTAAGATAGGTTGAAATCTAAGTAATCAATGTAGATCTCATATATTTGATACATGGGTTTTCTATTTGGTCTGGTATAATAATATGCACCCAATCCCTTTCCCTCATGGCATATTTTTTCCTCCTCGGATAGAGACACCTGTTTTCACCACTTCTTGGTGTTGCTAGTCAATCTGACCACTCTTATAGTCAAAGTGTTTTGCTGGGAAAATGTGCTTGTGGTCACTGCCACATTGGTCTGGTTTAGTGACTCTAGCCTAATCTCATCGGAGTTTGGGTTTCCAGACATTTGTGCCAATTTATCTTTATTTTCACTCATCCATTGTCCATCACACAAAGTTATCTGTCATTAGCATTACAGCTATAAACCTTATTCATGTGGCCTGAGCGGGCGCAAAAAAATCTCTACCTTGCCACTGTTGCCAATATAACCCTTTTTTATCCCTTTTTTTTTGCTATTTTCTGACCCTTCTTCTATATGTTTTGCCTATTTTTAAATTTTTCTTCCTGACCCTAGCAACTGGATGGACACAGTGATACACAGACACTTGCCCTTTCATTAAGGTAGATGATAGTGTATGCTGTTGATGTTGCTATGTAAAATTAAAATAATTTTGAGGATATTACCTGAGTTGTTCTTTTCCAGCTGTTTTACTCTGATATTTTAAGCACTTTACTGACTGTTTTGGAAGAATCTCAGTGAGCTGTAATACACTGAGGCTTCAAGCAGCAATTAAAAATTATCAGGATCTACAGCAGACCTAGACGTCTATTAATTGCATTAAATCATGTCTACAATTCCTCTTGGGTTATCTAGGTTTTTGCTGACCTGTCTTGACTAACCAGGCACTTCTTATTGAATGGCTGCTGTCTCAGTTCAGCATGATGTGCCTTTAATTTGGCATGCATTTGACAGTAATGTACATCATATTCTTATAAATTATACACTTTTACTCTATTTAAGGTGTTCAACAATATATTTTTTTCTATATTTATATACTATACATATATATCTTTATATTGTGGAGACTGGCCCGGACACAGTCAAATGGACAGCGATGGTTCACCCAACACACGTTTATTATACATATTATATACAATTAGTGCTCACACACAACCCCAAAACTCTCCAACAGTTCAGGCCTCTCACACAATGATGCCTTTCTTCAGTCCGCCTCCTTTCCTCTCCTCCCGAGCTCCGTCCTTCTCCGCTCTCGACTCAAGCCACTGAACTGAAGGAGGCGGCCCCTTTTATAATCACCCGGATGTGCTCCAGGTCCCTCCCGATAATCTTCCACCGGCAATCCCCAGTACTGGCTGCACACCTGGAAGCACTCCGGGTGTCCCTGGTCGTCTGTCCAGGCATTGGGGCGCCCCCTGGCAGTGACCACGGGCCCCTATAGGGTTGAGCTTCCAAGCTCAGTTCCCGTAGTCTCCAAAGCCACCAGGGCGGTTGCCCCCTCGTGATCTGGAGGAGGCGTAATCCCTCCTCCGGTCCTTCCGGGCATCCCGGCTGGGTGCCACCCTCAGCCGCTTGCCACAATATATAAAATCCAACGTCTGTCTGTCTATATGTCTGTCCACTTTTCACAAGAGAACTACTTAATGGATTTAGGGAATGGAGGGAAGAAGGAAGTGTGACTTCAGGAGTCAGGAGCTGTGTGGGGCCCTCCTCACTCATGCGCCAGCCTCAGAACATACCTTTCCTCCGCTTAGATACTGTATGAGAGAACTACTTTACAGATTTAGATTGGGTTTTATTGTATAGTTTACTTCAACATTCCAGATGATTTTGCAGCTTCTCTCATCGTGCTAAGTGTCATAGTTCACTTGGAGGAGTGATATATTCGTGCTAATCTGAGACAGAGTCTACGAGTCGAGGGGAGGGGGAAGTGTGATGTCAGGAGTGGGGAGCCGGGCGGGTCCCTCCTCACTCACATGTCAGCCTTCATTCAAATTGATTTACCTCTGGGCACGTTTTGGAGCATACCTTGCCTCCATTTAGCAAGCAATACCTGTTTGTTTACTGAGTTTTAAAGTTTTTCCAGTTTCACTACTACGCAGGCAGAGCCACAGGGTACAGATAGTATATATATATATATATATATATATATATATATATATTGTGTCAGTCGGCAGGGGTTCCTGCCCGTGTCTTCAGGGGGAGCAGCCCTGGATGGTGCAATACCTTCTCCTGGACACTAGATAGCCGTCCCCCTGGGTTGGAGAGGTGCCTTGGATTCCCACAGGGTTCCATGGGAGTTGGAGTTGGGTGCAGCCCTGTTGGGTCCCGCAGGCACTGCCAGGGGGTGCTGCAGCTGGACTCCTGAGCCCCTGTGGGCAATATATTCACCACACCCTATAAAAAGGGGCCAGCAGCTACCACTCGAGGGGCCAGAGTCAGGAGGAGGAGGTCAAGGTTGCCTGGGAAGAGTGGTAGTGCCAGAGAGGAAAGAGAAGTGCTTTGCATTACTTGTGTGCTGTGTTGTGGGACTGTGTATTGCCTTTGGGACACGGGGAAGATGTGTGCCCACAGGGGAAGAAAAATAAATAATTGTTTTATTTTACACGTGCCTCCCGTGTCCAGTCTGTGTCGGGTCGGGCGCTGTACAGCGTCCCATCTTACAACATATATACAGTATATATAATATATAATATATATAAATTTATACACTGTCGGCCAGTGTCCAATATATACCCATGGTCTCTTGTATAATTAAAAATGACATTCTCATGTCTTACATTAATAAAGTCTTTATAAGTGCCTGTTTCTTTAACGCAAGAAGTCTTTCCCTGGGTGTTGTTCTTCTGTCTTTCAGATCTTCATGGAGAGAAGATAAAGGTGTCTTTGAATTTTACTGACAAAAGACGAATGAAGACAACTTGACACAAAAGATCTTCCAAGCTATATTTTATGTTTTGAAGTTGCTTTGAAAAATTCACAATTCTGTTTACAAGCGTGGAATAAAAGTGTGGTGTTAAAATAAATGGAGTTTCTAGATTATTTGTGTATCTTTGGTGCTGATTTTGTAAGCAGGGAAAGATTAGCTCCTGTTTACTAAATATGTGAATTCTAATTTTAAATATTTATGGATAATAGTGCATTTTTCATATCTTAGTAACTAATTAAATGCAGATGTTGAAAACTGCAAAAGCAAATATTGTGCTATTACTGAATTTCTAACATGAGTGAACATTATGTGTTTGTGGATTAATGTTTGCCTAGTAAACATCTACCAGGATCAGTCCTCTTCATATGCCACACTTTCAAAATTCAAAACAGAAAATAATAGAAATTAAAATTCACGAATGAGAGCTGAACATAACAAACAAGAGTTAATGCCTCAGCTACTGGCTAACCAAGAGCAGAACTCCCAACTGCAGTGTGACTCAATATAGACAACTTAAGGAACATAAATAAATAAAAGAACTGTCATTATTTAAAATGTACAAAAATGTAAAATGATTAACAAGACAATACTATATACAAATACATTATAAAAAGAAAGAATACAAATCAATATTTAGAAACACAAATCTCAAATGAATTAATAAAGAACAACAACAACAACAGAATACACAAAAAGAAAGACGGAAGCTAAAGCCAGGGAGGAAATCCTGGCTAAATCATCATAATAACAGAAAGACTTGAGGAGTAGAAATCCTGACCCACAAAGCAATTCCTTTTGTCACTCATGGATAGTTATACATTATGTTCATTGGGAAAATAGTTTAAACTAAATTGCTTTGGTCAATATACAACCAATTCCAATGATGAAGAATGTATGACTATTGTTCTTGTTTTTTTTCCTAATATAATTACTTATAAGCTTATAATGGAAAGTGCGATATAAGCAAACAACAACGAGATAAAGAGTTGGGGTTACCACCATGCTAACCCTGTATGCTTGAAGGCAAGCAGAAAGATCTTTACAAACAGAGCTCATAACAGAAATGATCACAATTAAAAAGATGGAAGTTTATATGCCAGGACGATTGGAAGGGGCGGGTCCAGAGCAACAGGAACTGGAAGTGATGTCAGTGGTTGAAGGTTCAGTCAGCTGGTCTGCCAAGGGAGAAAGAGAGAGAGCATTAGAGGACCCTGGTGTGGCAGGAAATAACAGTTATTTGCACCCTTAAGCTGTCTCCCATGTGCACGTGGTTGACACAAGGAATTGCAATTGTGTTTTATTTCCTGTTTTAGATTGGTCAACAACAGCTTCAGATTTCCAATCATCAAAAAATCCATTTACAGAAATGTTTCGAGTATCATTAGATGGGATTAGATTATTTAAGGATAAATTCACTGTGATTTCTAACACTACACTGTTAATATGTTGACTAATTTTTCTCAACAGTAATGATCCTAATGCACCATCCATAAAAAAAAAATCTTCATCCATCCATTTTCTGAATATTTACTTAAGGGCAAAGTAGAGCTGGATCATGCTTTAGGGGTAAAAAGTACGAAACAGGAGTCTTCTCTCAATGAGACTCAAATACAAGGCATTCAATGATTTAACAATTACTTTTAAACGTACATGATCAACTGATGAAGACATGCCAATAGATAAACAAATCAACTCTAATTATCGACAATATTAAGGGACATATCCCTTATGGTCATTTCTTTTAGTGGACAGTTGGAGTGCCATTTGTTTTACCATGAGGCTTTTCAGGTCTCTAGTTGAAAGATAATCTGTTCAAATGGCCATAACAAGGATATTGATTGTACAGCAGAATTTTAAAGGTTTGTACGGGGGTTTCCTTTGCTTTTGCATAATTTATTGATAAGCCAACCTCTCATGGGTATTTTCATCAATACTCCTTGAATGCCATTGGGCAGAACTCTTCATTTTAACTGTTTTACCAGTCAATTTATCAATTATATGTTTTCTAAACCTATTCAATTGCATAGAAACAATCTACATCAGCAGCAAAAGCCATAAATGACAAAAGGCCACTTGTCCAATGAATGAATGTCTGTGAACTGTTGGATGAAGTTGGTGAAAACATGCGTAACTTTGGTGTGAAGCAAAGAATTCCACATAGAAAAAATTCAAATCAAGTTCCAAGCATTCTGAAGCACTAATGGTACCATTATTGTTGTTACCCATTATTTATTATACATTGTATTTGTGTACACATTACATATATTATACCTATGTACAATATACCCACAACTAACTGATAAATTAAAAACTTCAGTAAATTAGAGATTCAAATAATATCAAAAGCAGGAATCTCTACACCAGTGAGATCAACATTAGATAATTAAAATAATATACCATCATATTTAAAAATGACATCTATCAGCTATCACATTCTAAATGTCACACATGTGTGCATGGGAGACAACTAAAGGGCTTGAAATTCCATGCTGGACCAGGGGTTAGCAGTGTGCACTAACTCTTTCCCACCTGGTCCTGTCAACATCACTTCTGGTTCCAGCCTCAGTGACATTACTTCCTCAGACCGAGTATACAAATGCCATCCCTAAAGGTTCAGGTGGGATAGTACCGGACCCAGATCGCTGAGTATGAAGCGTGTGTTGCTATTCAAAAGGACAAGGTCCGAGCTTCATCCCAGGATTTCTTATCTTTACAAGATGATGATGATTTCGAATCTTATTTTTTGATTTTTGAACAGATAGCCACTTGGCACCATTGGTAACATGTATTGGCTAACATAATAACGCCATTCCTGAAGGGGGAGGTGCAGAGGGCTTTTTATGATCTCTCGGAGGAGAATGCCACTAACTATGACCTCCTAAAGGCAGTTTTTCCAAATATATATGATAATTTCTCAGACCAGCAGGCAAGGATTTGCCATGAGTTGAAGTTTGACCTAGCGTGGCATTTGTTTTATGTGGCACGGCACCTGACAGACACCTCGCCTGTGCTTTGTTATTAAACAATCTCCAATTATCTCGATTATCTCACAAAGCCGGTTTGGATGCAACCTTTTAAAAACATGGAGGCTCTCATCAACATCATAGAGAGACATAGGGTGGCTTTGCATTCCTAGACAGCAGAACAGTCCACTTGTCAAACCCAGAGGGGGCATGTCTCTGCTCAAGAGCCCAGCTGCCACAAAATGGAGCAAATGGCGAGGCCAAAGGAAAAGGACACAAAACCTCTGTGCTGTTTCAAGCTCAGGGAGGTAGGGCACACCATTCCTCACTGTCCAGTGCTTAGCAAGGACATGGGCTGTAGCGGGGCAGGTGGAGCGAGATACTATGCACTTGCTATCCCCCTTTTTTTTCCTTGTACAGAAGTGGTACATGTTAACGGACATAGGGTGACAGATTTAATAGATTCTGCTAGCTAAATTTTCATTGCTGCTCACCGTGACAGTGGTTAAAAGGTAAAATCAGTCTGACTTGCATTCATGGAGAAACCCACTAAGGGAACTTATGGTGGTGGTCCTCTGAAATGCTCCATTTCTGGTGATACTAGGGGTAAGACTGGTCTACAGTAAAAGTGATATAACACAACCCACTCTTTAAAAACTTTTGGGCCTAGTAATGGAGGGTGAAAGTATGTCCCTGGCTGGGCTCCCTCCACACCGTGTACTCAGCTGGGTTAGAGAGAACATATGGCCAGTTAGTGTGACATGGCAATTCCTGGGATGTCACTAGATGAAGATAGATATTGTGGTGTTGCAGGGTGAAACCATGCCCATTGTGGTTGATGCTGACTCTCTCTCTCTCTCTTTTACATTTTCAGTTTAAACAAACTCTGGCCTCCTTTAAACGGGAGCAATGGAAGGATGATTCCCTTAAGTTCGCAAAAAATGCAGTGGTTCTGGTTTTTGACCAATGTACTCAACATCCTATGCCATAAGGCCCACACTTAGTCTTGAAAAATGACCTTCTTTATTGGGTAGCAGAGCACGAGGGGGAGGTTCGGTTTGTGTTTGTTGGTCCCATAGTCTTTCTGGCAGCATGCCCGTGAACTGGCACACATCTACCTCCTGGGTGTCTATTTGGGCACTGATAAAACCCTTGAGTGTATTAAGCTCAAGAGGAGGTTTATCTCTTTTGCACATCCTGTCCGGATAGTCAACTGTGTCAAATTCCTAAGAAGGAGCATGCTTCTCTGGTTCCCATATCCCTAATTGATATCCTATTTGAACGTATCAGGGTAAATTTAGTAGGACCTCTATAACCCACAGCTAGAGGACATAAGTATATCTTAGTCCTCGTCGATTACGTCAGAATATCCCAAAGTTATCCTTCTGCATACAGCTGTTTCCAAAGTCAGCACATGGAAATTGGTAGGAGGCTTTGCAATTGTTGTCATCCCTAAAGAGTCCTTATGGACAAAGGGATGCCCTTTACTTCAGTGACATTCAGGGAAACAGCCAAGGTACTCAAGATAAAGCATTTAAGGACCTCGGTATATCATCTTCAAACCAATGGTCTAGTGGAGTGGTTTAACCAGTCCCTCAAGCAGAATCTATGTAAGGTGGTCAGCGTGGATGGGAGGAACTGGGACCAGCTCCTCCAACTCGTTTTATTTGCCTATAAGGAAGTCCCCCAACTCTCTAAGGGTTTCAAAATGTTTGAATTGTTATATGGGCGACAACGCCGCGGCAAATTGGATATTCTAAAAGTAGGATGGGAGGAAGAAGCACTCCCCCTCCTGTGGTAATGTGTAATGTTCACGTCATCGCGTGCCAGCAGAGGGTTGAAGTTCAGCAGTTTAATTGGTCGGCGCGAGGGCACCGAATACAAAAGGCTTGTTCCTTGATTATTGTAAATATTTTTTTTGTATATATTTCTATAAATATCTCTGGATTAACTTTGGTGGAGGTATTTATTGGGTTGTGGTTAATGGTGCACTGTTTATTTTTATATATACACTTTTCCTCTTTTTCTGTATTTTGAATATTTTTGTTTTTGGTGAATCCTGTATTACACACTGTTTGAAGGAGCAGCTTCCTGACTTGGATCACTGTGGAGGAGGACAGCTTCATATTGGGTTTTGTGTATATATGGGTTTCACTTGTTTGTGTGTATTTTACTTTTTCATTTGGGACTTTCAGTCAGCACTACAAATACTATATACAGTAATCCCTCGCTATATCGCGCTTCGCCTTTCGTGGCTTCACTCCATTGCGGATTTTTTATGTAAGCATATTTAAATATATATCGCGGATTTTTTGCTGGTTCGCGGATTTCTGCGGACAATGGGTCTTTTAATTTCTGGTACATGCTTCCTCAGTTGGTTTGCCCAGTTGATTTCATACAAGGGACGCTATTGGCAGATGGCTGAGAAGCTACCCAGCTTACTTTTCTCTCTCTCTCTTGCGCTGACTTTCTGTGATCCTGACGTAGGGGGATTGAGCAGGGGGGCTGTTCGCACACCTAGACGATACGGACGCTCGTCTAAAAATGCTAAAAAATTATCTTCACGTTGCTATCTTTTGTGCAGCTGCTTCCTGAAACGACATGCTGCACAGTGCTTCGCATACTTAAAAGCTCGAAGGGCACGTATTGATTTTCTTTTGGAAAACAAACTCTGTCTCTCTCAACCTCTCTTTCTCTGCTCCTGACGGAGGGGGTGTGAGCTGCCGCCTTCAACAGCTTTGTGCCGCGGTGCTTCGCATACTTAAAAGCCAAACAGCCCTATGAACTCCTTTGAAGAGGAAGATATGTTTGCATTCTTTTAATTGTGAGACGGAACTGTCATCTCTGTCTTGTCATGGAGCACAGTTTAAACTTTTGAAAAAGAGACAAATGTTTGTTTGCAGTGTTTAAATAACGTTCCTGTCTCTCTACAACCCCCTGTGTTTCTGCGCAAATCTGTGACCCAAGCATGACAATATAAAAATAACCATATAAACATATGGCTTCTACTTCGCGGATTTTCTTATTTCGCGGGTGGCTCTGGAACACAACCCCCGCGATGGAGGAGGGATTACTGTATAGTCATCATTTCTGGGCTTCATTTAAGTACTGTTTTTGTGTGTCTTTTGTGGTTTTGGACTGTGTATTGATATGTAAATTCCACAGGACAATATTTTTGTTTTCTTTAAGTGCACCTGTAAATAAAACCTCACTTTATTTTTCAAATAAACCCAACCCTTTTTGTGTCCGTGTCTCCCTGTCTTACATCATCATCCTGATCACGCTCGGTCCCACATACTAGACACCTAGAGTGTAGGCTGGTGACCCCAATTCCCACTACATGGGGTGTCACACCTCCACAAACATACTAGACTATATCACGCAGTTATGCGATAGATTCAGAAAAATTCAACGTTTTCTAAAAAGTCACATGGAAAAGGTATAAGCCTGTTACTGTGACCGTGGCACGTCTCTTCGGGAGTTCCGCCAAGGAGATTGCATTATGGTACTTGTCCCCACCTCCCACTCCAAAATACTGGCCCATTGGCAAGGCCATTATGAATTTAAGGAAAGGAAAAGGCTTGTCGATTATTTGGTGAAACAACCCAATCATCAACTAAGCAAACAGGTATATCAGTAAACCTGCTGAAACCTTGGAAAGATAGAGATCCTGATCCCTCCTCAGCCCTATTCACTCCTTGCTCACAAAGCAACCCTTAACTTTGTTCCCAATTTGACTGTTAGTTGTTATAGAGGAAAGTCATAGTCCCTGGGCATAAGCCTGATGGGAGTTCCAATGACTTCCAATGGCCTAATCAAGTTTCACAGTTTGATGACTATCTGATACCATGAGTGGACATCCTCCTCGCGCAGTAAGGACAGGCAGATTTCTTGACCACACATGACATGACGAAAGGGTACTGGCAGGTTCCGTTAACGGACTCCGTCAAGGCTATGACTGCGTTTAGTACCTTTAGTGTTCACTGGAAGTATTGTCCTTTCATTTGGATTATATGGGGTGCTGGCAATCTTCCAATGTCTGGTGGATAAAGTCCTCATAACTCCTATAGTACTGCCTACGTGGATGACATTGTCATCTATTCCAGCACATGGAAGGAACACCTACAGCAGTTCTGAGTGATGATACAAACACTAGGTAAAGCTAGTCTTCAAATTAATCCGAAGAAGTGCTTCTTTGAATTAACCAAACCAAAATATTTGGGCTACCTGGTGGGCCAGTGTACCATGAAGCCACAGTGTTCCAAAGTAGATGCCACATGGAAATGACACAGTCAATAATCAAGCAGTTCAAGCCTTTCCCAGTTTAGTGGGTTACTACCACCAATTTATACCGTGTTTTTCATAGAGAGCTGCGCCCTTGACAGATTCGACAAAGAAGAATGTACCAAATACAACGGTATGGGATGATAAAGCAGATGCTGTATTTAGTGACTTAATGCAGGCCCTGATGTCAGCACTGGTCTTGAAAGCGTTCTAACTTCTCCTTGCCTTTCATTTAGTTCTAGGCTTCTTGATAAAGTCATTTCTTTTTTTTTTCTAATGCTTGAATGCATTTCTTCAACGTAGAAACTGTGTTAAAGCTGTTACTCCCAGATTTGTACTTAAATACTTGACTTGATATTAATGAAACCCAACACTCCTTGCATAATATCTTAACTGATGCAAGTTCTATCCATTGTTTCCTTTGTCAGTATTTCATACTACGTGTAGTGCCCTGCGAGGAAAGAAAACACACCAGACAATGTTTTCTTAATATATATTTCTCTTCTGGTTCGTCCTGCTTTTACTTCAAAACCGGTCCCGCCCACACGCAGCCGACACGGCATTTCTCGATTCCTATTCGTCCTTTTCCATGTCATGCACTATACTGGCCTGCTGAACGTAATACATCCAACAAGTACTCGAGGTGCTGCCACAACGGTAAAGTAGCTTTACCACCTTTGCGGGAGCCACCTGTGTCTTTACAACAGCTTCTTACACAGCAAACATCAGAAGCTAAAAATTATCGTGAACACATTCGAGAATACAACTCTTCTCTAGCGTTTGCATCCATGGGTGCACAGATAACTCAACCTCCTGGCCACGGACCATACTGTTTTAAAATACACGGGCAAATTTATCACCAAATCTTTCCACTATACGCTAACACTTCTACCTCTCCAGGATATGGACAATTGTATGTTTTTGACACAGCATAAGCTACTGAAGTACGCTTACAAAATAAAGCAAACTCTGCATGCAGCGAAAATGTACTTCTCCAGCTAGATTCCATGCTCAGAACCATCAACCCCATCGTTAAATCATACAAACACATGCATGAAATCGCTCAGTCCAATCCAACAGCATCTGTACGAATGGTTTTCAAGGAAAACCCTAGGCAGGATTAACGATGACACAATGCCCCGACATGTCACACCGATGTTGCAGCGATTTTCGTCGGAGAAGATGGCGAAACGCCTGCTGAAAGGGACCTTTGCATCTATCCCATAGGCAACTCCTGTAAACAGATTTCCACGCTAAATATGAATTACGATCCTATGGTTTACCCTCTTTTATTCCCTTACGGAGACATTGGCTGGCACAAAGATTTACAACATGTTCCTGATAAAAGAACCGCCAAACGAATAAGGCTTACTCAATGCCAATTTTACGCGTACAGATTAGCAATGAGGAAAACATTTAGTATTTTGCACTCCAGCAGTACGTCGTAGATGCATATGTTAAATCAGAGGGCGCGCGTCTCAACTATCTCAGATTACATCAACAAGATCTGCGCGTGGAACAATACAATGTTTGTATACAGGCACACTGCAAGCAAACGCTGAAAATAACAACGTACATGTAGGCAAAATGATCATATTACCATCCACATTTCCAGGAAGTCCAAGATACATGCAACAAAACTATCAGGATGCCATGGCCATAGTACGTAAATTCGGAAAGCCTGATTTATTTATCACTTTCACATGTAATCCTGCTTGGCCGGAAATTCTACATGCACATTGTGTCTTTCAAGAAGTATTTATTTCTTCTTGATTTCTGAATTCCTTTCTCACCGTTTTCTGTTCCTATTCTTACACCGCCGTATGCCGTAGGCGTTGGCTAGTATTTTCTTAATTCAGGCAAAAACTACTCACTGTTTATTGAATGTGCTTTACAACTGTTGCCTATTCCCTTATCACCCCGCCTCCTTCCACACTGCAGTGCATGTGAATTGTGTCTTTAGAGGCGCATCACTTCCAGCCGCTACATGTGCAAAATTTCTTCTAGGTAAGAATCTTGTGCTTCATTATAGCTCTAACTGCTTTCCATTCTCCATGGTCTTTTCTTCATCTAGCCCATTTCCACATTACATTTTTAAAGTGTCTCCAAGCGCAACTTCTACTTTCATTTTCATAGCCATGCCTTCCCTTTCAAAAGACCAAGCACAGTGGTAGATGTGCCAGTCTACTGTATCTAAACATCACTCTTCAAAAGCATCTGATGCTTGGAAAAAGTGATGAAAACGGCCCATTTACTTAAAGCTGGCCAAAATCGGCAAAGTAAAAATAACCTGAAACAAATCAAATGCTGAAAAAAGCTATGCCCTATCTTTGCCTTATTGCCTTAAATGTCTAATTCGATTTTATTTAGAGCCCAAAATACTATTTACCCAGTGCAGACTGGAATTTATAAACAATTATTGCCACATTTTCTTTACAAACAAGACACACAGGTACCGCTCTGCTCATCACAGTCATATATTTTGCCTATCTTCTGTGTTGAAACTCTCTTTCCTCTTTCTCAGCCTTTCTTTTCTTGGACACTAAAAAGGTTAGGAAAGTCACCAGCGAGCACGGAAACAAAATCAACATAAAAGAATTTCTCATTAAAGGAAATTACATTCTAATGTGTCACTACTGGATTGCCCTTGTCCACAATACAAAAAAGTGGGTATAAACACATTGATGACTGATCATACAGATCGCATTAGGAATTTGTCAGAAATGGATAGCAATCACATTTAACATGAGTTGAAATTCAAATGCGTTTTCCACATGCAACAATCATTTGAGCAGAAAAGATAAGAATCATGGCAGCAGTGGCGTGTGTAAAGTTGAGCAACTATCCTTCATGAGGCTCTCACATTGTGCTAAAACACCAAAGTTCTTTATGGCAGTGTGATGTTCTTTTCGCTTTTCTAGTTGGGTCATCACGAGAAGCCAGTTTCTACACTGCCTATATTTTAGTAGCTGTGATGTGCTGTGATGCGCAGACACTGGAGACACATTTTAATATAGATGTTAATATAAATTATATACAGATCTTCAATAAAATCTTTAATCTTTAAATGAAATGCACATTAAAATGGGATCTTTGAGAAAAGAAATGGTCATTGCAGGCTATATGCAACATATTCTGAATATTGATGAAGCGGGCTACCTTAAAAAGTTCAAGAGCCACCTGAAGCTGCGTTAATTGCCCATTTTTCTAAAGCTACCCCAAAACAGGACCTGACCCAATCCTATTATTTATTATGGAAAGGGCTTAAACCACCCACTTAATAATCACAGCTCCCCATATCTTCAAGACCACTCCAGACTGAAATATCTAGAAAGAAAAGATAAAATCCTTAATTCTGACTCCTTCTCTTCTCTAGGCATATCTTGTGGATCTGCTGTATTTGTTTCTAAATTTAAAGTATTATTAGAAATATAAGCATTTATAGTCTACAAGGTCTTTACAGAACACTCTAGGGATTTAGAAAACATAATCCACATAATCCGCTGTACATTTTTATTTTTGCCAATATACAGGATATAAGGCCAGAACCCTGATTTGATGACAGCCAACAACACTTGAAACCTTACCAACTATAAATAGAAAATGAATTAATTAATGCGCCAGGCATGCTTTATTTATTATAGGGTTGCTCTTGGTTTACATTTTGTTTTATTGTGCAATTTCTCAGCAAGTCAGAGTTTAATACACCAAGTGAGTAGATATCAACTACTATATTTACATATGCATAACTTTTACTCCAAAATATAACAAACCAGAAGAGACACTTCATTAATTTCAATAGTTTTGTTTAATAATATTACATTGAATTACATTTTGACAGTATTAGCAATACAGAATAAATGATGTATGCCCTAAGCCCATTATTACTCACTTATGCCCATTATTACTCACTTTTTAAAAAATATTTCAGAAGTTTATAAATGATTTCCATCCATCAGTCATCCTGTTTTCCATCTTGCTTAGTCAGTTCAGAGTACTGGGAAGCCATTACAGTATTTAGTTTAAATACATAAAGCAAGATTCAGTTTAAAAGCCTGTTAATTCCAGTGAAATACACTGCTCAAAAAAATTAAAGGAACACTTAAATCACACATCACATCTTTATGAACAAAATATTCAAGTGGAAAGTCTTTACTGAGTAATACTGTGTAATTCATTGAGAACAAAATGATGTAACAAAGGTCAATGGAAATCCACATCACCAACCCATTGAGGGCTGGATTCAACAACTAACCGAAAGTCAAACTCAAAAATTTAAATCACAGGATGATCCAACTGGTGTGAATTTCATCACGGCAACTCATAATCTGATTTAGAAGTGTAATATGGCCCCCACGTGCCTGTATGCACTCCCGACAATGTCTGGGCATGCTCCTGATGAGAAGGTGGATGGTGTCCTGAGGTTCTCCTCCTGGACCTGGACCAGGGCATCAGTGAGCTCCTGGTCAGTCTGTGGTGCTCCTTGGTGGTGTCGCATACACTGATATAGGGTGGCACAGGGAAACGGGAAATTTTCAGTTGACATTCAATGCACGAATAAACACATTACAAAATACATTTAATGATGAAATGTATTCTACCGGATATGCAATTAATGATGGTAATCAATATTCATTTTATGTTTTGAAGAAAATATGAAGGTGTTGTCCATTTCTCCTTACACATTCTGACAGCCTGTTGTGGAAATTCTCGGCCTAACAATGGTTGCAGGACGTGTCTGGTACTCTTGGCTTTTAAAATGTTCCCACCGAAAAAAAAATCAGAAAGAGTGAGATCTGAGGATCTCAGAGGCCATGGAATGTCACTGTTGCGTGAAATGACGTGCCTTCTAAACAACCGTTGAATAGCTGCCATATATTGTCAAGCAGTTTGTGAAGTGGCTCCACCTGGGGGAATTCTTTTTTAAGGGTGAGCCTGTTTATATGAATTTATGCACCCATGTTATAATTGGATGAGCAGATGGGACACGATCATGACGTCCTAACTGGTAATGATGCCAAAATTCCCTTTGCGCAGCAGTCACATTATCACCATTCTTATAAAAGGCTTTCACAGTGAACGCTCATTGCGCACCACTGAGGTCGTATTGGTCCCAAATAACTGCCGACACCTAGTTCCAAAATTTCCTGTTTCCCTGCACCACCCTATACATAACTTCTCACTGTGATATCCTGATAGTTCATGAGCCAAATGTGATCAGAGGAGAGGAGAGGAGAGAAGAGACACAGACCAAAATTGAAGGGTGAAAGTTGCAAGTTCATTTACAAGTATGCTGTACAACAAAATCACAGTAATGTCAGATGGGCTTTGTTTCACAGTCCTTCAGTGCTGACACTCCATCAAAAAGCAAGTAAAAACAAAAAGGACAAAAAAACCCAGAAAAAAATCTGTATATTTACAGTACGTACTGTGCACTCCTTCAAGTCTCTATACAAAAACTACACACAAATGAACACACACACCAAAAATAAAGGTAGTTTTCCTTCTTTATCCCTGGCTCAGGAAGCTCCTCAAAAGGGGAAAAAATAGAAGCAATATGTAAAAGAAAACATCAAGTGTGTGTATAAGCAAACAGAAAAACAATTGCACCAATCCCAAAAGAAAAACTATCCCTGAAGCTTAATCGACTTGTTGTTAGACTGTGATGATTAATTTTTTGAACAGTGCACATATAAGATGAGAGAAAATTTATTGTCTAATGCACAGTAAACAATCAGTCACACTGTACAATAAAACTTTTACTCTGAATGATCTTCAAGCCACCAATATACATACTGTTGAGTTTCCTCCGCAGGGTGTCTGGGCTTTCCTTTAAAGATAGGGTGAGAAGCTCAGTCATCCGGGAGGGGCTCAGAGTAGAGCCGCTGCTCCTCCGCATCGAGAGGAGTCAGATGAGGTGGCTCGGGCATCTGATCAGGATGCCTCCTGGATGCCTCCCTGGTGAGGTGTTCCGGGCACGTCTAACCGGGAGGAGGCCCCGGGGAAGACCCAGGACACGCTGGAGGGACTATGTCTCTCGACTGGCCTGGGAACGCCTTGGGATTCTTCCGGAAGAGCTAGAAGAAGTGGCCGGGGAGAGGGAAGTCTGGGCATCTCTGCTCAAGCTGCTGCCCCCACGACCCAATCTCGGATAAGCGGGAGACAATGGATGGATGGATGGATGGATACAATTAATGTGCTAATAATCAGTTGGTAAGAGAAACAACTTTCCACAATCAATACAGTAGTGCAATATAAGCATATATAGTGCAAATACTATAAGTATTATATAAACATATAAATCAGATAGCAAGATTGAAACATATAATCCAAAAAAACATGTAATGTAGGTATCCTGGATCACTGCAACAGACAGCAGTTTGTGAGACTCAGGGACTGTGTGTCAGAAGTGGTTGTGCGTAATACTGGAGCACCTTAGGGAACTGTCCTGTCTCCCATCCTGTCTACCCTCTACACAAAGGAATTCCAGAACAATACCAGCGCTTGCCATCTACAGAACTTTTCAGGTGACTCGTCAATCATAGGCTGCATTAATAATGTAGATGAGTAAGAGTGCAGGAAGGTCATGAAGGACTTCATCTTGTGGTACTGGGACAACAACCAGCAACTCAACACCAACAAAACAAAAGAGCTGGTGGTGGACTTCCGACATGCCAAGTAGCCTCTGAGACCAGTCACCATTCAGGGGGAGGAGGTGGAAGTGGTGCAGAGCTGCAAGTACCTGGGAGTTCACATAAACAACAAACTGGATTGTACTTGCTAAGGAGACTCCAGTCTTTACATATATGCAGCAAGCTGCTGGAAATGTTCTTCCAATTCATAGTAGTCAGTGTGGCATTTAACGCTACAGTCTCCTGGGGAAGCAACTTGAGCTAAAAACAATGCCTGAACAAACTTACCAAGAAAGCCTGGACATAGTGGAAGCTGTTGTGGAAAAAAGGATGATGGCAAAATGAGATGCCATCATGAAAAAATCCCCTTCATCCCCTCCAGGAGGTACTTACAATCTTCAAGAACTTTGAGCCACAGGTTCATTCCACCACAGTTTGCCAAGTAGTGCCTCTGGGAGCATTTTCTGCCAACTTCTGTCAGGCAATTTAATGCTCCCACCTGATATACTCATTAAGTTTATTTTATTTATTTATTGATTGATTTATTGGATATATTATCTGTCCTGTGAGTCTGTATTCTTGTTTTTTATGTTTCTGCTGCTGCATGCAAGTGAATTTCCCCTTGGGATTTATACATTTTATCTAATCTTAATTATAAAGGTGAACAGAGTAGGTAAATTACTAGCTGGACTTAAATGCGGACAAAGTCAGGTGAGAGGAGTCAAAGTGAGAAGAAGAGGTAATGGATGTGAATCATTAAGTCTAATTGCCTGCCTTCCATAGTCTTGTACTCCTTGACTTCACACCCCTACAATGACTGCCTGATGGTCAGAGTCTGAATAAACTGCTAAGGGTGGGGTGCTATCCTTTATAATGCTGTGAGCCTTCCTGATGACTGTGAAATGGTAAATTCCATCAAGTGATAATAATAATAATTTTTTGCATTTATATAGCGTTTTTCTCACTACTCAAAGCGCTCAGCAATTGCAGGTTAAGGGCCTTGCTCAAGGGCCCAACAGAGCAAAGTCCTTATTGGCATTTATGGGATTCGAACCGGCAACCTTCCATTTGCCAGTACAGATCCCTATCCTCAGAGCCACCACTCTGCCTATTGTTCCTGAAATAGTTTGTGTAGCCCTGAGCACCTTCTGTAGGGCTTTGTAATCCTGTGTTGTGAGGTTACCAAATCAGACTATGGTGGGATTGGTAAGAATGCTTTCAATAGTACCCATATAAAAGCTACCAAAGATTCTAGCTGGCATGCATAGTTTCTTAGCCTTCTAAGGAAGTAAAAACACTGGTGAGATTTCTTTACTAATAGTAGAATAGTGTTGTAGGACCAGGTGAAATTCTCACTACTGATGAGTGAAACTCTCAGTTTGTTATGCCGTGAGTTTTGTGAAATCACAGAAATGTATTGAAGTCAATATGGAGGAGGAACTGAACTAGTTTTGGGTGGTTTATAATGGTGCAATGGTCTTTTAAGTGTTCCTGAAGTCTAGGGAAGAGTTTGCCAACTATACTTGACCAACTACTGTGTCCAAAAATGTGATTTGAGTTGTTAGGCCACAGTGCTAATTGCTGCACCAACATGCCTCAAACATATCACTAAAAAAACAAGAAATGGACAAAAACTAGCAATAAGTAAATAAAACATAGATCATTGCACACACAGAGTTTCAATCTTGAGAATTACATTAGCTGTGTTATGAAGTGATATTGTGGGACTGGCTTGTTGCATCGTTTGAAATTGTGGCTCCAGACTAGGTAGAACATCCTTTTTGTTTCCCACATATGTGAATGAGGAGATGCTTTGCACCTTATCTTCCTTCAAGAAGAAAGAAACACCTTGTAAATAGCTAAAAATCTTAAATTATTATTATTATTATTTAGCAGGATCTTCTATGTTTTCTGACAATAGGAAGGGGAGGGGTGTGATCATTTAAGGCTTGTTTTGACTTGCAGTTGCAGAACATGGCTAATTATGCATGCACATCAGGATCAGCATCATAGTTCCAGTGGCAAGTTTAATAATACTCTCATCATTTCTCAACCTTTCTGGTGTTATGACCCACCTTTTTTCATGGAAGTATTTTTGCAACCCACCATGGGTGGCTTGTTGAATTGAGCAATCAAGCATAAGCATAAGATTAGGATGGACGGGTTCTCCTTGGCAAATTGAGTTTAACCACAACCCACTATCAATCTAAAAAATAGCAACTCATGACCCTTTGGCTTCAATCCACAAGCCACTTTTGGGGTTGAGAAACTGAGCGAATGTACCCTCAATTGAAAATTTTTCAAGCAAGTTTTTCAGTTTTTTATTTTTAACACATGAAGGGTGGAAATCCAGGTGGAGTACTGATCGACTTGTGTCATCATGAATGTGCAAAGCAGAATGACAAAGATCTTCAAGTATGCATGTGTGCAAGTTTTGCGCATGGCTGCTACAGCTCTGCAATGTCACACTAGCCTTGCAAGACAACATGGGGCGATGGGAAAAAATGTTTATCTAAAACAGCTGCACAGGAAATTTTCAGAAAATGGCGAACTGCCAGATAAACTTTTCAGCAAAAACTGCCAGATAAACTTTTCAGCAAAAACTGGGATGTGAGAGAACAAGAGGGTCAAAAACTGAAGAAACTAACGTGAGAAAAGAGCACAAAGCTAAACTTTGAATACTTCAGAGATTCTGCATCTACAAATCGGATAAGGATTTTCACTCATATCTGTCCCTTTTTCCCGACGTGTTCATTACACATGGGTCCCGAGGTCAGAGGCCATGTCCCTAAGCAACGCTTGAAGCAGATCTAACAGTGGAAATAAACACTTGTGTCCTTTGAGGACCCAAAATCAAACCAAATCATGACACTTAGCATGTTTGATGCAAAAAAACACTTTGGCAAATTTCACCAATCAACACTTATCCTTATGACTATAAACACATAGGAATGTGAAGGTTTTTACTCTCTCCACCTCTGCCTCACCAATGTACAGTGGCATGTGCTGCTCCATCCTTTTCTGTGGTTCCACAAGCATCTCCTTTGTTTTAATAACATTTGAGGAGAGACTGTTGTTCTGGCAAAATGTTACCAGATTTACCACCTACCTCATGAAGGCTGTTTCATCTCTGTATGTTATCTGGCCAATGACTGTGGGATTATCAGCAAATTTGATGATACTGATGTTATTCTGGGAGGCAACACAGACATTCCAGGGGAAGGTGTAAAGCAGTGGACTTAGCACACAGCCCTGAGGAGTTAGAAATGAGATTCTCAATTTAGACTACCTGAATGCCCAGAACCCAATTATACAGTCGGTGGCTAACAGACCAAGGATGAGGTGCTTGTCTGGTAGTTTTGATGATGTATTTGTCATGACTCATCAGGAAAGAAGATCGTGAGTAAACTGGGAGAAACTGGCAAAAGGGAAAACAAAAGAAAATAAAAATAAACCAAAGCAACTGAAACCCAGACAAGAGGCAAAAAATAAAGGTCAAATAACAGGCAAGGAGTCGAAATCCTTGCAAGACAAGAAGAGTTAAATACACAATAAATCAAATGAAAATAAGGATTTTATTTGCAGTTCGGATAAAGCTCAGAGCAAAAGGCTGACCTTTTATGCTGTCTGCCCATTAAGTCAAGGTCACGACCCCGGAGACCACACCCCTAGAAATATGGGAAGTGACCCTGTCAACAGTACATAATATGGCTTCTCTAGCTACAAATGTCAATATTCAGCCTAAACCATGACAGAATTGAATACAGAGCAGCAATTAATAAATAGCATCCACCTTAATAAAAGGATAAGTGTGTGTGTATCTTTATGTCAGTCTGCTTGCTATGTCTATGTAATTCCAACAGATGGTGCATCCTGAACATTTGTAGTGGCAAAATGCATTGTATTTGTCATTTCAACAACAAATGACGCATCACAAACATTTGAAGTAATGCATTTACTTCTTAATTTACTTAATGCATTTTGTGACTAAAATGTTTGTAATGTGCCATCTGTTGGAATAACAAAAGCAATGCATGTTATTCCCACATTCATTACAAAATACATTCCAATAGATTGTGCACAACAAATGTTAACATTGTTAACTTAGATTTCAACCTGTCTTAGACGAGTAGCATACGTAGGTAGTTCTAACTAACTATCCTTGTTCTCAAGGTGTGAGGGAACTATATGAACGTCCCAGGAAAAAGACACCTCTCAAAAACAGTGACTGATGGGCATGGAAAAACCTCAACATGTAGTCAATATTAATGTTAGTCACTTTCTTGTTAATAGATAAAACTGCCATTCATTTTCAGAGTGGCAAGGGCTCACTACCGATTATTAGTAATTTTATAATGATAACAGAACCCTAGAATAATAAGTTGTATTTGAAGAAGTTCAAATATTTTAAGAATTGCTGCCTTAAGGTTTAAAATGATTGCTGTTTCATCAGTAAGTGTATACCAAGTGTCTCTAATCATTTATTTAGAAGCAAGTGACCTTTCTTGAACTGTATTAAACAACATGAAAGTGAATAATGCACAAGAGAGCTGAGCTTTGTCCTTGGCCATCAATCACTGTTTTTGAGCCCTGTCTTTTTCCAGGGAGATTTCACTTTTTCTGTACAAGTATGTATATACACATACAAGCAGACAGTCCTTATCAAAGACTCAAGTGACAAGTGCAGAACTCACTAAATGCTTTGAAAAAGAGGTCCTGGATAGATGTCCAGACAATGTACCCATTTTTGGCCATCATTGCCCTGTGAGTGACCTCAGTGTTGAGTTTTAACAAAAGGTGCATGAAGCAGGGTGCTCTTTGAAATAAATAATTCTGCTTGCCACCCACTGAGTGGGAGTAAGCAGGCGATGATGAGAAACAGCTTGCATATGTCTTTAAGCAGCCCTGAGACAGCTGTGTATTTAAAATTATTAGGGAATGGTCTGAGTAGGAATTGATGGGGCTGAATAAATCCACATGTAAATTTGGATTTAGTAATCAAGTTGCTCTCATCACTCTAACCTCAAAGCTTTGTATACAAAATATGGGGGCCTGGAAAAAGGAGTGAACAAAAAAATGTAGAAGCATGTGTGAGCAGGCAGGCGCCTTGGAAATATGTTTGAATAAGAATCAAGACCCTTTTGAAGCATGACTTAACATCGACCAGGCACTCCTAATTTGCATAGCATCCTGTCTGACCAAGATTTAATGGGATCAAACTATTTTGTTTTATAGTCTTGTTATCAAACTACAGATAAACTTAGATCAGTGGTGAAGAAATTCTAAAAAAGATCTGCATTTTGATTATGATCAAATGATGATGATAGTGTTTCTGTCTTGCTGAAAGGCGGAATTCTTTTTAATGTTTATTCTGCATAGGTTAT
The DNA here is from genome assembly GCF_900747795.2 of Erpetoichthys calabaricus. Lineage (NCBI taxonomy): Eukaryota > Metazoa > Chordata > Cladistia > Polypteriformes > Polypteridae > Erpetoichthys > Erpetoichthys calabaricus. Next base: position 211,024,245 of record NC_041396.2, read on the forward strand.
ATTTTTGAAACGTGATTTGAAAATAGTAAATTTTAAAAGTTAATATGTTTTCTGATTAAATAATCAATCTTCTTTATTTTGTTATGCACCATTAACATGTGCCCTCACAAGAAAGATTACAAAATGGTATCAAATATCCAACATAATCAGTACATTAAGAATTAAACTATAAACGAAAGCCAAAACAATAATGTAGCATAAACAGATACCAAGAGGAGTTAGGAAGAACACAAGATAAACTTTACAAGCAGATGCTACATAAAAGTGGCTTACAAATCAAAAACTGCAGCAATAAACAACAGAGTTTGAATGTTCTCATGCCACATTTTTTTCACCCAGTTTGGTTTAGTAGTATGTAACATCCCAAATTATGCAGGACATGTTTGTTTGACTGTGATTCAAAAGTAGCCTTTGTCAGACACATGTGAGTAGGGGGCAACTACAAGGCTGTCATAATAAAGGCAATGGCACCACTGAGTGTGAAAAGACGCTGCTGATAAAACCTTCCCCTCTTTTGCCTCCAGGAAAGACCAGCCACCTGACTACTGATGTCACGTCCTCTACTATTGGGCCAGAAGTGTCACCCCTTTCGCCTCATTCAGGACATAAAGTAGTTCAACACCAGAAGCCATGAATCATTTGTGAAACTCATATTTCAGTATGCAGCTCATCAAACCAGCAACATCTTCTTGTATAAAGAACCGATTGATAACTTCAATGTTCAACATTTGGTTTTTATATTCTGTTGAGTTGTTTTTCTTTTCACTTCATTACATGGGCTTGCTCTGGTGGTACCCCAACCCTTTTTCTTATGTCTGTCATTTTGTTACACACTGTACAGGAGAGTGTAGGTGGTTGCTGTTATGGACACAAAATGGAATTATTGTGAGTGAAAATTCCAGGAGATGATCAACAAGCAAAGAATCAAAGGAGGAGGTTGGGAGCATCTGCTAATTCAAAAAGTAATAGAAATCGGTTGAAATACCACGAGACAAAACAAGAATGGATAACCAAATCAATAGGGCAAAACAAAATTGTAGTTAAAAAGTTGCAGGGTTCAAAACTGGAGAAACAAGCCTGACACTAGGGCTTGCTTGAATTAAAGCCAAGAAGCATTAAAGAGAACAAAAGATGGGGGAACAGGAATATATTGCACTAAAAGTGTGAAGGGTCATCATGTAAGCACCACAGTCCAGGAAGACTGTCACCTATTGAATCTGGGGAGCAAATAGTCCATCCAATTATTCTCCCCCTGTCCTTCTGTTAAACTGGCCTCCCGGCTGGGTAAGTAACCATGAGCCATCCGAGCCGGAACACCAGCCCATACCTGATGTCCATGACAACTGTTTTATAACTAAAGTGTATGTTTGGCCTAACTTGTTGCTATTGTCATTTAAGAACCTCTTTAACAATTGCATCATTTATTCTATTAGTTATTATGCATTTAGAATACATTTTCTCATATTTGATTATTTTTAATGAAATTTAATCAATAGTATTTTATACTGTATATATATATATATATATATATATATATATATATATATATATATATATATATATATCGTGTCACATACGAGCATTTAGGGTGCAGCTTAAAGACCCAACGCGCACTGTGAAATCGCACGTCAGGGGACGACAGCAGTGTACTAACCACTCTCTCTTTGTTTTGACAGGAAAGATGAGAAAACGCCACCATGAATTCACTCGAAAACCCTAGCCAGCAGACCAAACCACTTCTGGTTCCTTCCTTCCCTCTGGTCCCCCAATGATGACGTCACCACATCCCATCTACCTCAGTGAATCCTTTCCCAGCATTCCCTTTCCATTTCAGTCCCCACAGCATAAAATGTCCGCTGATCATTATACCATTGTCTGTACTTGAACTTTCATGTCTGACCAATATTGGCAAGCACAAGTTCTACAGTATATGGGGACAGATTCCCCAACTCTTAAACGTAGTTGTTTGTGCTTTCTTTACAATATATAGTGTCTTGTTTATCAGCTATTTTATATATTATCTTTATGGCCATGCTAGCAAATTATGTCCATTGTTGTCGGGGTAAATTGCTGGCATTGCAACATGTTATGTCATTGTGTTACCTTTATCACGGAAGGAGCCAGGATCATATCCAAGTTTTGGATACAAAAATTAATAAAACAGCTAGTTTGTAAAGATTAGATGTTGAAAGAATATACAGTAAGAGTTTTTAAGGGTTTTTTATAAGGGTACAGTATTAGGTTTTTTAACTTTTGAGGTTTATTTCTCATCTTTGAATTTTGCTCATTATTTTCACTTTGATAAGTGGTGTTTTCCTTTTTATTTTGAATTTTGATCCTTGCCTTCTGGTTCTCCCCAGAATCTGATCTTTTAGTTTCCTGGACAGCCGGACCTTAAACTGTGAGTCTTTGGATTTTCCTGTTTCTAACTTGGCTTTCATAAAGTAATTAAAACTAGACCAACCAGCACTGCAAGTGTCACTCTTTCACTTTGGAAGTTGTATTATATTTCACATCCTCCTTGTCCTTTCCATATACACTATATACATATTTAATCTTATTACTTTTACACTGTAAAGGTCTCTCAATTGCTGTCTTTTGGTATGAATCTGTTGTTATTACATACAGACTTCTAGCCTCACACAAGAGAAATGGAGCACAGAGAACAGGCTGATAAGATTTTAGCTCAGTGGACACATAAAAAGCTTGCAGAATGCAACTGCAGACACTAATAACACAACTGGAACCAAAGTTAGTGAACATAAAGAAATAACAGGTATACTTACAGAGCATTACAAGTCTCTGTACACATTGAAGTCTATCAAAGGAGAATCCTATGCCAAAAAAGTATTCTTCAATAAATTAGGACTGCCGCAGTTCAGCACACTAATGGCCAAACTGCTGAGGCTTGACAAAATCTAAGATACTATAAATTCTTTTGTGAAAAGATTAGATTAGAATTCTGTTCAATTAATTCAGTTAAAGCTAATCATGGTTGAGGAAGCTAGAGAAAATGCATGGATATACACTGTATTTATCCTCCATTCACATCATGGAAGTCTGGTATCCTGACCTTCAGAGACTTCTACTTGGACAAAGAGTTAAGAAAAGGAACCTGTCTATCTTTCCTAATCTTTCATTATTATCTTGAATATATTTTAAATATTACAATGTATTTTAGATTTTTAGAAATCAGTGAGGAGAATATCTGTAGTATTTGTAGACTTTAAAAGTGCACACTGTGAAATTAGTTGACGAACGATCATAAGTAACAATAGAAACAGACTTGTACATCAATATCTCAGACAAGGAATTGAATTCAGTTATCCCTAATACACTCGCTGAAAAAAATTTAATCTAAGCATGTGAAAAGTTTTTATATCCAGGCCTTAAATCTTGTTTTCCTATTTGTGGGATTTCTTCAAATTATTTAGCTTATTTTAAGATATCTTGTCAAACAAATTTTGCTAACCCCTACTTTTTGACAGATGTTTTTGCTAAATAAAATTGTTATTTTGCTTTTATTTAGCAAAAATATCTGCAGTTGTTGTAGTTGTTTAAAAATTTTTGCAACATGTTTAAAGATGTTTGTTTATTTTAACAATTAAATGCAATGCTGTTTTGCTTCTTGTGGAATTTAGCTTGTGTGTGGTTGCTAGCCTCGTTGCTACATGGGACAAATGGAGGTTATGACCCATGATATCCTTGAATATAAAAAGTATAAAGGTTAGGGGTCAGGAAATTCTTGATTATCTGAGATTGGAAAGAATTACATGTGGGGTGCTTTGCTTTTTGCTTATTTTGACTTTCCAAATTACAGCTTTAGTTTTCTTGACTACATGTTTTGGTTTCTGAATTGGCTTTGGTTAAAGATAAGACTGATTTGTGGTTATGAACATTCACTCAGTTTAGAATTATGTTTCAGCTTCCAATCCCTATTTAAAAATATTTCTGCTTTCACCACTAAAGACATAACAAATATATAATGAAAGATTCACTGTGATTGCTTATGCTTCAACATACTATTCATTAGAAAGAATCCAACCCAATGTTCCATAATTCAATGGGAAAGTGATGTCTCATATAAGCTAAAACTACAAAATGTCAAACATTCTTTAAAAGGCAAAATAAGCCAGGTTATGCCCTGTTAATTTTGACTCTTTTTGTATATTGTGAAGAGGGGGGCTGAATGCAACCCTAGAAGATGCGGTCGCTCCTCCAAAACCCCCTCTTCAATGGTGATACAATGGGAAACAAATAGTTTTTTTTTTTACCTCCTCTTTGCTCGATTAGCTGCTGGCTTGCTGCTGCTGCTGCTGCTGTGCCACATGATCTGCTTCTCGTGTGGCACTTCAAACATTTAAAAGCCTGTACAGCAGCTGTCCTACTCTTTGTCTTTTTGCCTTGTCTCTCTCCTCCCCCAGACATCCTCTGCTTTATTATGCTGTATACAAATAAAGTTTATATTTCTTGAAAACCCTGAATGAATCTGTGTAACTGTGTGACCCAAACCTGACAATATGCTAAGAACTGTTTTATAATGGCCCTTGACATGACTGTTCAGAGTGGGTGGAGGTGGAGCTTTAAGATGTGATTTTGATTTAATGCATCTCAACTTTCTTTTGGATATGTATTTTAGAATGGATATGTTCTACATATTATAATCTAGTCTTTAAGATCAATAGCATTAAATAAAAAAAAAAAAAAAAAACATGTTCAGCATTGTACTAAGTACTGAATTCTTTTAAATTCGCCAGAATTAAATAACTAGGGAAATGAAAGCTGCTGTATGACACATATAACTCGAGGGAAAACAATTGGTTGTGTCAGAAATAGGATCACTCAGAAACGAATGCTTTGGCTGCTGATCCTTTAAAGTTGTATATTAAAACTAGATACACATTCCTCATGTGTTTGTTTAGTTTATGAACATCAATAAAAATTTCTGTACCTGGTTAGAATTAGGATTTCCGCTGATTTATTGTGAAAGATTTACAATGTAAATTAAAAAATAAGGTTTACAAATAAGAAATTAAACTTCCTCCACATGTCAATTAATTTTGGAACATGATTAATCCAATCCTGAGACAGATAGGTGCCACAGTACATCGTCACAGCATGAAGGCAAGAACCAAACCTCGGACAGGATGCCTGTATATTTTATAGTTCACAGTTTTTCATGCCTAATTCAGCATCTGCAATTAATAAAACTAACACATCTTTGGGTTGGAGAACATACAAACTCCAAATTCTTAGTGACTGAGCTTGGATTTAAATCTATTCTTTTGAAGTTGGAAGGCATCAGTATGAAAATGGTGCTGAAAACTCCACCCCATGAAAAGTCTTATGCACTCAAAACCATCCAAAATGGTCTGTATGGTGCCAGTGCTGTACGGATTCAAAAGATGTTATGGTTCAGGTATATACTAATGAAGCAACACTCATTTTTTAAACTGTGTGTCATGAACAAGATCGAGTGGGCTGCTGGAGTCCATAGGGTGTAAGGCAGGAACAAACCCTGGACAGGACACCAGTCCATTGCAGAGCGAACACACACATACCCACCCCAGCCACACACTAGGGCCAACTTAGTATCACCAATCCTCCTAACCTGCATATCTCTGGACTAGGGGAGGAAGCTGGAGTACCCTGAGAAGACCACACAGACATGGGGAGAACATGCAAACTCCATGCAGGGCAGACCTGGGACACAAACCCTGGTCTCCTTACTGCGAGTCAGCTAATGAAACAACACATAGAATGTTTTAGAATGAACAGACATTGTGAGCCCACAATGGACATGCAATTGCATTTGGTGGTGGTGACATCCTATGGTGATGTGTCCTTAAGAAGGTGTGTGATTCTGTTAATTAGTATTGGGGTGACACTGAAAGAAAAGAATCCAGTTAGTTTAAAGGAGGGCATTCAGACTGTGACATATCAAGGAGACCATTGCTACAGGAGGCAAAATCTGAGGACGCAGCACAAAGAGTGAAATGATGCACTGAAATTGGAAATTATCAACAGCACAGAGTAAAGTCATCCATGTTGTATTTAAAGAACTGTTTAGCCTCTAGACAGCAGTACTAAGCTAAGGTGAGTATTTGTCTGAGAGCCAACCTGTGAAGCACTGACTATGCTTCAGTTATTAGATAAGCGCACCCCTTTCATCTTCTTTAAGATCTTGAAGAATTTGTTATTGCCATTTCCTAACACATACAATGAGATTCCGTTATACTACCTGAAACAACAAGCATTGAATTTGCCTAAATAATAGACAGTTACAGATATAAAAGTGATAGAGATAGTCTAGAAAAGATAAAAAAACTCATTCTTGGATCATGAGGTGTAGGTTGAGAGAAAAGGCTAAAGGTTGGGAGTCTCAATGTCATTCACAAGGCCTGGGATATTTCAGACTCTAAAATAATAATCCTTAATATCCATCCATCCATCCATCCATTTTCCATCCATTTTCCAACCCGCTGAATCCGAACACAGGGGTCTGCTGGAGCCAATCCCAGCCAACACAGGGCACAAGGCAGGAACCAATCCCAGGCAGGGTGCCAACCCACCGCAGGACACACACAAAAACACCCACACACCAAGCACACACTAGGGCCAATTTATAATCGCCAATCCACCTAACCTGCATGTCTTTGGACTGTGGGAGGAAACCGGAGCGCCCGGAGGAAACCCACGCAGACAATCCAGGTCCCCAGGTCTCCCAACTGCGAGGCAGCAGTGCTACCCACTGCGCCACAGTGCCACCATCCTTAATATCTGAAAAGGTAAAACAGATGGAACATTGCAGGAGTCCGAGATTGTCTGTTAGATCACCTTGTTTATATCTGTCAAAGAAGGGGAGTTCTCCTGTACTTATAGTTGTTCCCCTAGGCATCACCTTTTGTCCCATAACCACAATTAGTTGCAAGACACTCTTTCAACAGGTACATTATACCGCTGCTGGAAGTGTCTTTCCTCCTGCCCTGGCATGATGCTTTGTGTTACCAGTCTTAAAAAACAGGCTCCTTTCTCTCTCTCTCTTTCTCTCTCCTAAGGCCTTGTTGGGTCATGTCCCTGTCATATTCTGACTTTTCATTGTTGACTTTTCATTATGTTGTACAGAGCTAGAGTTTACATTGGTAGCACTGGTGCAAGGAACTAAGCAACCTTAAACAGGTCACAGTCCATTGCAAGGCACACTGCCAGTTTAGAGCTACCTATTAAGCAGACTGCATTCTTTTGTATGATGAGAAGTGCCAGAATCCCTGAAGGTTCAGATTACCTGCTGCATTAATATGTTGCTCTGAGGATTTAATATAAAACCTGGTGAAAAGAGCATAATGACAAGCCTTTCTGAAAGATATCTTCTGTTTTTGACATTATTATTCTTGCTAGAATGATTGTTATTTTTTATATTTACTTTCTGGGTGGTACATGACACAGTGATTGACACTGCTGCCTTACAAAACCCAGGGTCTTGGGTACAAAAAAGATTTAACTACCTCTGAGTGAAAGGTATTCTGATCCTGCATGTTTTGGATTTAACCCTCACCACGTTTAGGCATATAAACTTATTTGTGTTGAACTTCAAGTTCATTGCATGGCATTAATTATACACTAAACAGATGTTGACATTTATACAGAGCTTAGGAAGGTTGTAGGCCTATAACCCAGGATAGAAAAGACAAATTGTGAATATGACAGCTGCAAGCAGACAAGACTGCTGGGAACAGTTCATATGACTAAAACATCATAATCAAAAAATACATAGTTGGCATTACCTAGCCAGTTTTTATGCTGTTTGGTGAGATGTTTTTAGGGTAATAAAAAACAGAGGAATCAACAGGAAACAGAGATCAACATTGGAGTTTCTCTTTTTAATCTATGCAACATTTATATAAATACATAGCAAATGAGTTACACTATTTTGTGAGAAGTTCCATTATAAAATCTGAACTGTAATTTAAGGTCGTTTCTACTTTGCACTAGTGCTGCTGGGATACTGAACTGGATAAGCTGGTCAGGAGACAAAAGGATTCATAACACCTATTTTAATTGAACAGTGAGATGGGTAAGAGGTTACATGTCACAGTTGCATAACTGGTTTTGATATTTCTTTCTTTCTCCAATTAAAAAAAAAAACTGAAGAGGCTAGTTGGTACCTTTTGTGTTAGGTACATATCACAAGTGATCTCATACCACGATGAAACAGGAGAAAAGTAAAATAAAAATACAATAATCGAAAGTAAAAAAGTTTACGTAATTTAAACAAATGTAATTGCTAAAGGTATACACAATTAATGTAATTATTGTCTGGGGACTGGGCCTAGAAATGAATGCAAATATTTGGGAGCTTTTTTTTTACCAACAGTGCATAAGATGCAATTAAAAGATCATATAACGGCTGCCAAGAGGTTATTTTTACCCATTGTCACAGGAGGCTGGGGGTGGTACCCAGGAGGACCGGAGGAGGGCTTATGCCTCCCCCAGACCACATGGGGGCGACCACCATGGTAGCTTTGGGGACCACGGGAACAGAGCTTTGAAGCTCAACCCTATAGGGGCCCGTGGTCACCGCCAGGGGGCGCCCCAATGCCTATGGAGCCCTGGTCCTCAGCACTTCCACCTCACCCGGAAGTGCTGAGGGGGAAGAAGACCAGGGACATCCGGAGTGCTTCTGGGTACGCAGCCATTACTTCTGCCACACTGGGGAGTGCCGGCGGAAGCTAATCGGGAGGCACCTGGAGCACATCCGGGTGTGTATAAAAGGAAGCTGTCTCCCTCCATTCGATGGCTGGAGTCGGGTGGAAGTGGACGGAGCTCGGAGGAGAGGAAAGGAGGTGGTCAAAAGAGAGAGAGGCATTGGAGAAAGAGGCCTGGACTTTGGGGGAGTATTGGGTTGTGTGTGGCACTGTAAATAGTAAATTATGATTAAACACGTGTGTGCTGGCATATTATCGGTGTCTGCCTGTCTGTGTCCGGGCCATACTCCAAACCATGTTATGCTGCACATGAAATATTCAGTACAGTTTTGAACATCATATCTCAAGAGAAATACAGGTAAAGGTAAACAGCACATCTACAGTTTAATGTACTGCAGCTTTGCAATAAACATGGTTATTCCAATTATTTCAATAAAACTTAAAATTTCATAAGTCTGTACTATTTGGATTTGCAGGGTGCCTTCTTCCAAAGAGCAAATAACAATTAAAAATAAAATAATGACTTTTTGCACAGTCAAGGATTGGGGTTAGTGGTAAATTAAGAACATTCAATAACACAGCATGCAGTTTTTGATCAAAATCAGAAATTTCATGTTTGACTTAATTTCCTGATAAAAAATTCTGTAGTCGGGGGTCTCTTTGCACTATTGCAATTACTAAAATCAGACATTTGTGCATACTAGAAGGAGAGCAAACCTTGCCAAGTGTACTCGGATTCATTCATTTCCCAAGTGAACTGAGTGCACATCCTGTGTGAAAGTAAATGTTTTTGGTGCTCTTGACCTCAGTGTCCCCGGAAAGTGAACTGTCTTTACCATGTTTGTTAACATTCCTTTTGTAAATGTACAATAAACTATCCATGACATTAGTTTTAAAAACTTTACAAATTACCAGCACTGATTTACACTTGTCACATACAACCCACACAGTAATATAAAACTAAAACAAAAGGTTTGTGCTTCACATTCAAATTGAAATACCTCCAGTCAACTCGAGTTATATTTAATACTTGTGTGGCAAAGATTTGTAATTAAAATGTTTATTTTGTAATCTGCATTTTTCTTTCCAAGTAAAACATCCATCCATCCATTTTCCAACCCGCTGAATCCAAACACAGGGTCACGGGGGTCTGCTGGAGCCAATCCCAGCCAACACAGGGCACAAGGCAGGAACCAATCCCGGGCAGGGTGCCAACCCACCGCAGGACACACACAAACACACCAAGCACACACTAGGGCCAATTTAGAATCGCCAATCCACCTAACCTGCATGTCTTTGGACTGTGGGAGGAAACCGAAGTGCCCGGAGAAAACCCACGCAGACACGGGGAGAACATACAAACTCCACGCAGGGAGGACCCGGGAAGCGAACCTAGGTCCCCAGGTCTCCCAACTGCGAGGCAGCAGCGCTACCCACTGTGCCACCGTGCCTCCCCAAGTAAAACATTTCAAACATATTTTTTCTTATTTCTGCTCACTAGACTGTATTTTTTTTCTTTTTTGTTTTGTTCAGGTATTATGTTTTCACTCATTTCTCAAACATGTACATATTAAGTTAATTGGTGAGTTCAAGTTTACTATGTGTGCTGTGATCTGGCCGAGGTCACAAATATCGGGGGACCACTTAATCCTTCGAGCTCAGCTTGGGTAGATTCTAGAACTCCACAGCACTCTGCTGGAATAAGTGAGTTCAAAAGTAGTTCTAACAGTACATTTATTGGTGCTAAGCGAACTGAGCTCTGTGGTAAAAGCTAGTGTGTCGTGAATTCCCACTTTACTTGATGATTCACTCAAAATTTGTTTAATAGGAAATAATGTGTCCTTTTCAGCATCAATTAGACAGCCTTATAATGTATAATGTACTGGAAATAAAGTTTCACATCTATAATCAATAACATCAGCCTGTAAATTAAAGTGCTTTACTCCTAACAGGAACACAATACTGATAAGGAGAAGAAAAACATCTTTTCAATTATTCATTCATATTGAAGACCAATTTAAATTTTTGCTGTTTAGACATATTTGATTAGGTTATGATATTGATAAAATGTATAAACAGTTGACTTTCCATTTAATGCTAAATTCGTACTTTTCTTAATATTCCCTAGTTTCTAAGTAAATGACTTGTTTACCGACATTTCTTTCAATACCCTTCCGTACATACAAGATAATATGTATACATTTGCAAAACAAAAACTTGTAAATTAACAGCAAACACTTAATTAAAACAAAATGAATTCATTTTCTGAACCAGCTTAACCAATTTGTGGCCACAAGACAGAAACCAACACTGCCAGTCCCACACAGCACATCCTCAACTACCAGTGAGTCAAACCTGCACCTCTGTATGATGTATAAGGAAGAGAGCACCATAGGGGAGGAGCAATTTGGTTTTAGGTCAGGGAGAGCAACAACTGATGGAGTTTTTTGCTCTGAGTCAGATCATTGAGAAGCATCAAGATAAACAGAAAGTTTTGCATATGGTGTTTATTGATTTGGGGAAGGCTTATGATAGTGTGCCACTTCAAGAGATCTGGAAGTACATGAGAGAAGTACATGAGGGTTGTCCAGGTTATAAATGAGAGAGCAAGGACACTGGTTAAAAGCAATGCTGGAGAAACAGACAAAATCCCAGTTGGAGTAGGTCTGCACCAGGGATCTTCTTTAAGTCCTTACCTCTTTGATTTGGTTATATATAAGTTGACTCATTGGATGAAAGACCATTCCTTCTGGTACATGCTTTTTGCTGACGATATTGTGCTATGTAGCACCAGAAAAGACAAAGAGGAGAAGTTGGATGAATGGAGATGGGCTTTGGAAGATAGAGGATTGAAGGTAAATAGGAAGATAGAGTATATTAGGTTTAATTATGATCAGGATTAAGAATTTAGCCTGCTGGGAGAGCTCATGAAAACAATGGATACATTTAAATATTTATGATCAGTAGTAGCCTAAGATGGAATCTAACCATCACGATTGAAAACCAGCCCAACTTGGTGCCAGTCCCATAAATAGAGAGGGTTAGTGTCAGGAAGGGCATTTAGCTGTAAAAGTTAGTCAAAACCTTAATGATGGAATCAATCCAATCATTTTTTGAAAATGATATGGTGTACCTCATTAGCAAAACGCAGGGGCCTTTCCTGACTTGTGTGGGAAGTAAGCGAGAGGTACTTTTCCAAGGGGAGGGCTTGCAAAAGAAGTTAGTACAGAAGACACAGACAAGGAAGGATAAAGAAAAGGGCGAGTTAAAGGTAAGATTGGGGACATTGAATGTTGGGGTAATGACTGGTAAAGGAAGAGAGTTGGCAGATTTCGTGGAAAAAAGAAAAGTGGGAGTGTGTGTGTTCAAGAAACTAGATGGTAGCCTACGACAGAACAGTTGTATGGATATGTGATGAGGACAGACATATTTGAACAAAAGAGTGGTGAGAATGTAAGTACAGGGGAAGAGAACGACAGGGAGGCTAATGTGGTGGATGGAAAATTATCAACAGCTTGAAAAACCACAACTCTTCCTAGAGCTGGCCACACAGCCAGACAGATAGGGGTGACCAAAAACCCACTGGTCACTCTGACTGAGCTCCAGAGAAACTGTGTGGGGATGGGAGAAATGTCCAGAAGGACAACCATCACTGCAACACTCTACTGATGCAGACAGAAGCCTCTCCTTAGCAGAAAACACATGGGATTCTGCTTGGAGGTTGCAAAAAGGCATCTAAAAAACTCTCTGATAGTGAGAAACAAGATTCTCTGGCCCAATGAAACCAACATTAGCATCATGTCTGGAGGAACCCAGGCACCTGTCATGAAATGTGCAATACCATTACAATTCATGGTGGGGTAATAGTATCATGCTGTGGGGATGTTTTCAGTATCAGTGTTGAGGGAAAGCTGACCAGAACAAAGAACAGAGATATCCTTAATGAAAGCCTACACCAGAGTGCTCTGCACCTCACACTGGGTGAAAAAAAAAAGTTCCATTGTGGCTGATGAAGACAGTAAAACCGTTTTGTTTCGCATTAGCATCCCAAATACAAAACATTCAAGGGTACCAGGCTAAGAAAGCAAGACAGTAGAAGCCAGAGAAGATTCTTCCAGTACACTAGAAGTCATTCAACCCAGAAGCCACATACAGTGGAACCTCGGGTCACGAACGTCTCGGACCACATACAAATCGGGTTACGACCAAAAAGTTTGCCATCTGTTCACGACCACACACTCAGGTGACGAACAAGCCGGTTTTCCGCACGTGTTCAGTCTCTCCCTGTGCATTCCCTGTGCAGTGAGCGAGCGAGAGAGAGAGCGCGAGAACACGAGTGAGCAAGAGAGAGAGAGAGCGCTAGTGAGCAAGAGAGAGAGAGAGCGCTAGTGAGCGTGAGCGAGAGCACGAGTTAGTGAGCAAGAGAGAAAGAGAGCGTGAGCGAGCAAGAGAGAGAGAGAGTGCAAGCAAGCGAGCAAGAGAGAGAGAGCCCAAGCAGGGGTATTTTGGCCGACACTCGGTGGGACAGAAGGAAGCGGTCATACCAGAAGACCAGACCAGAAGAAGTAAGTAAACATTTAGTTTACTATTACACTGTGCATTCTATGGTATAATTAACTATTTTTGTGCTTAAAAATCTTTAAAAAAATATATATTTATATATAGCTCATACGGTCTGGAACGGATTAATTGTATTTACATACAATCCTATGGGGGAAATTACTTTGGGTCTACCAGAGTTTTGGAACGAATTACGGTCGTGACCCGAGGTTCCACTGTATATAGCTTAACTCCATTGTAGTTAGCCATTATTACAATGCACAATAGTTATTGTGTACTTCAAGGAATGATATAAGTAAGTACGCATTCATATTTTATGCCTGATTGTGTACTGACCCATACTGCGGCATGAATTACACAGCAAGTACACTGTAATAATATCTAATAACACAATTTATTTTGTCATGCATGCACATCAGAGTATCTCCTTCAGGGCTCATCCACGATATGTAGTACACCTTCAGAATATGTAAGGGCACTCATGCTAATCATGTCCTCTCCCTTTCTCTCCAGTGCCAAGAAAGCACCCAATGAGGGCAGCATATGCTGTCCCTTCTGGTCGCTAGCCCATAAATTCCGAGCGGACAGGAAAGGGGCATCTTTTGCTGATCAAGCAGCCCATGAGCCAGAACAATAGCCAAAAAGGAAAGCAAAACTCGAGAACCCCAGAGAGGCTACCTTTGTTTTTTTTTTGTAAATCACACCATCAAGTGCCCAGGTTACTGCACCAACAATTCTCCTGGGTTAACTGTCATTCCTCACACAACCACAGTTTATTTTAACAGAAAAATACAGTAATTTCAGTTTATCAAGAAACTAATAAGACTACTAGAAGTCAGTACAGAGGATTCCAACCAGCGAAGGGACATCAAGGAAATGGCAGGGAATTATTCCAGTGACAGATGAGAATCAGAAACCAAGGAGGCAACCACAACCGGACACGTTAATCATAAGTCATTATTAAAAAAGTAAAAAGAAGAGGCTCTAACACTAAAAACTTGCTAGAAACACACTTTAGCTCCCACTAACACAAATGAGAAAGTCATTTAAAGCTTGGAAAGAATCCAGTAAAATGGGTGCCGTCTTATATAGACAGGAAGTGTGGCCTCTGCGTCTAAAAACTAGCAGCAGTTATAACAGCCACAAACAAAGTGGGCATGAGCATACAAAGAGTGCCCCAAAAATGATGGTGATCATCCAAAAAAGGATGACATAAAATGGTCTCTCCACAATGCTGAAGACATAATTTTAAAAAGTGCAGTAGAAGCAAAGTAGAGCCTCAAATTAACATTCCCATATTTAACGATTTCCTGAATTTAATGTGTTTTTGGATGCTGTTCTTGACATAAAAAAAGCCCTAGTCTGAAGAAGCACCAGTCTTTTAAGGCTACGTTCAACACACAGTTAGAAGTGACTCGATTCTTATTTTTATTTAGTTTTATTTATTTTTTTATTTTTATGTGAGTGATCCGGATCTCATGAGTCTGTACAGAAATGTATTCAGGATATGCCCCACAAGTGCAAAATGAATAAAAACAGACAGATGTAACCTCATGGACAGATGCTGAATGCTGTGCTACCTAACCTCAGTTATGAAAAAGATCTCTTCGAATTCATCAGCTCATGACAGCAAGGGAGAAAAACATAAAATGGAAAATCATAACTGTTTCTTTAAGTGCAATTATCACTGCCATATCTGTATGTAGAAGCTTGACGGTCACTAGAAAAACACTAAATGGAGTGTCTCCAAGATTATAATATCATTTTTAACTGAAAGAAATGGAAAAATGGGAACCTTATGAAGTGATAAAATCTTTTTGATTGTCGAAAATAAAAACAACATTTTTATTAGCAGTAAATGAGCAAAATACAGTGTCATGGTGGTACAGCATTGTCTCATGAATCCTAGGATCAAATTCTAAAGCTTGTTGTTACTTTGTAAATTTTGCAGGTCCTCCTGTCTCTATTTGGATTGTTCTAGCTGAAGCCTCATCAATGAGGACAAGCTTGTTAGACTACCTAGAGTTTCTGAAATGCCCTGTGAGAGTGTGGAAGTATACTGTACATCATGTGAGGATGTGTATGTATTTGATGTAATGGATTGGAGTTACACCAATGTTTGGTTTCTTACTTCGTGCCAGATCCTGACAGACACCATAATTGTTCCAACCATCTCCATCCTGTTTAAAATTTCTTTAAGAGAATCATCTAAATCCCTTGATCCTTTTCACCCATCAACCAAAAGCCACAACCACATAGCCCTATATTCCTTAAACTTGACCACTGTGTTATTCTGTTCTGTCCTCCAAAGATGGCCATAGTCCAGTGCTCAAGAAGCCAGAAGGATGAGATCCAACTCCACCTTTGAAGGCATTCATTAAATTCCTCGAAAACCATTTGATCTTTTCAATGTTAAATTGTCATGACAATGTAAATCTCCACTAGTGTAAAATTGCAGTTTTATGAGGGCCTACGCTTGACATGGCAATCATTGGATTTGGGCTGAAAATACCTGCTCCCCATTCCACTATACCACTTTTCATTGCTTATCCAATGACAACCAGTCAGACCCCTAGGATGTTCTCACTATGTCAAAGCCTCATTTTGAAAGTGTCAGGTGATGTACATTTATGTTTGTGCATCTCTTCTGTTCTCTTTAGGTCTCTGCTTGGGTATGTCAGTTTTGCAGTATATTCTTCAGTTTATTTTAATTTTTGGAAGCTCTCTACAGTTTTTTATGTTCTCTGCTTCCTCAACTATATGTGTTAGATCTTCAAAGCTGTGTTATTTGATTTCTTTGAATTGCTTTGTTTGCTTTCTAAAGTGGTTTGCTGTGGTATACTGTGTGAAATGCACAATACGAAACACAGATAGATTAATGGATAGAGTTTTAAAATGCACTTAGTTATGTAATTATGTCTTGATCAGGACTGTCCATTTCTTAGAAATCTGCAAGAAGTATATATGACCAAGTTGTCTTCTAATGGATTTTTCCTGAAAGTACAGATAAACGGCTGATGTAATCGGCAGCAGACCACAAAGAGAATTTTACCAGAGTCAGGCAAGAGCTTTTTTATAGACCTGTAACCGCACATTATATAAACTGTTAAAGTGCAAATGCTGTCTAACAATTAAAGTATGATTGCATATTCTTTAACTGAAAATGACCATTTACCATCATACTTTGTACTGCTTTACTACAGACTCATTTTTATGCAAATGGAAGTTGTGCATTAATGAGAACTGAGTAACGTTTACAGATGTACTGTATGAGTGTGAATCTGCTTCATGGTTGAAGCGATATGAGTTGCATCATAAGTGACACAGACAGTAAAAAACAAATATTAATGAAGATTTCTATTTTTAGTTTGAATAGCATTTAGCATTATAAAACATTGTCAAGGCACAATGGTTAATAATGCTGCCTCAGAGCTCCACAGTGCTACACTGACATCCAGGTCTGGACCCTGTCTTTCTACAGCTTTCATGCCCATCCAAGGTTGATATCAATTTTTCTCTGTGTATTCCAGTTTTCCTCCCACCTCTCAAGGACTTTCCTGTTTGATTAATTGGGTTTTCTTTATTAACTTAGCGCATGGTGCTTACAGTAAGTATATCCTATGATGGAATGGTCCCATGTCATAGGTTGGTTCAGCCTAAGCAATTGTAACTTGGACAAATGGATCAATAAATGAATGCATCTGACTCACAACACTGGACATACAAGCTTAATTTGATGATCAAGGAAGACGTTCTGGGTGTGGATCTAGACATCTGACACATTTCTAACAGTTGTTAGATAAACAGTAAAATGATTGACATACCAGAAAATGGATGCTTTTTGGTTTTAGAAAAAATAACTCTACTCAAGGGATTTCTACCTAAGCAAAGGTTGACACTTTTAAAATAAAGGACATATCTTTCCAGGGTTTGCAATCTTTCTTTGTGAAGTGTCGACAGGTGAAAAAATTGAAGGAAGGGTCTTAAGTCTTGTCGATTAAACAAGTGCTTTGTGGTTGGTGTGTCTGAAGATAAGTTCTTCTGTCGTGCTATCAGAGTGTGAAGCTGAGGCAAACCTGGGATTGTTATTACAGCCTTGTCTGCTGTCAGATGAAACTCACTAAAAGGGGAAACTGTGCTCTTTTTTTGTACATGCAACTCCATGACATTTGTCTTGTCACATATTATTTACTAGTACGCAATACTGTAGGACTGGACTGTCTGAAAGTAGAATGATGTAAAAAATTGATGCTTTTGATTTGTGATTTCCATATAGTCTGAAGGCCACTGGCTGAATCTTATTTGCTGCCCTAGTGTGTAAAGTGTAAATGTTGTGCCGTCATGAGGTGATGGTGTCTCTTTGGAGTTTTGAACATGACAATACATTTATATTACATCAAAGAAAAGGGGGTGTAGGGGTCTAGGGCAGATCCTATTTTTACAGCAACATCTATGACAGTTGACAAAATGCCACCCTCAAAAAACTTTGCTGCCTTAGGCGACTGACTACTTCGCCTGTGTTGTAGGGCCAGCCCTGAATAAAGATGAGCCAGCTGAACTTGGTCTAATACTGGCCTGATTGTTTCTCATCTTATTTAATTGTTATTCCCTAGTCACAATGTAGTTTTAATATGTCCCCTGTGGGAGATGGCCGGCTGTTCATCCCGGCCAATACCCCCAGGCCGCCAGATGGAGCCCTCCCTGTAGCATGGAAGTGCCCCGAAGACCAGCAGGGAATTATGGACAATGGAGTTTTTATTCCCAACCCTGCTGGACACTGTGGGGCCCACCAGAGGACGCTGCAGGGAGGCTCAAGGACTTATACGTGCCCTATAACCCGGAAGTATGTCATGATCACATGACCAGAAGGAACGACATGCTTCCGGGTTGAAGAAAAGGACTTTTTATCTGACCCGGAAGTGATAAGGAATCATGGATTGTAGGATTAGAAACACTTCCGGGTCAGGGAATATAAAAGGACTGTGGGAAAGCCCAGATGCTGAGCTGAGCTGGGAGGTAGGGTGGCGAAGTGTCTGGGAGTGGAGGATTGTTATTGATTATTGATTAGTGAACGTGTATGTGTAGTGTGGAGTACAGGGTGCTTTATGCACATTATTATTATAAAATAAATAATAATTATAGTTTTACCAGGTGTTTGGAGTGGTGTCTGTGGGTTCAAGGGAGCTCTAGTGCCCCCTACTGCTACACCCCATTTACTGCCCATCTTACCTTACATACTCAAAACTGATTGAACCTAATCAAAAGATTGTGCCTTGTACAGTGCCTTGAGCTAAATGAAAGTAATGCTTTTGCTCTGTGGTGCAGGAAAATATCACACAGTAATATAAATTAGTTTTATATCAAAGTTAATCTGAATGCACACTGGAAACATCTACAATGATGTTGAATTCTTCTTCTATACGTTTTTGACAATGAGTGTTTTCAGACTTTCAATCAAAGCCAAATATTTGATAAAGGACACCTAAGTGAATAATGTTGTCCAACACTAGCTCTGTGGAACTATGCAAAAAGGAATTGCCCCCTTGCTAAAATAAACCCAAATAAAGGAATAATTAGAGCCAACTGACTGATCCTAGTCAACAATACAATATAAAGCCCACCTATTTTCACCCTGGTCATCAAGAAAATGGGAAGTTGCCAGCACAAAGATTCCTCAAGCACATAATGCCACAATCAAAGTAAATCTCTGAAAAGATCAAATTAAAATATATACGAGATACATGGTTACAAATATTACAACAGCAAGTTTTTTATATATATATATATATATATATATATATATATATATATATATATATATATATATATTGTGACGATGCGGGTTCTCTCCACGCTCAGGGCAGCTTCAGGGAGCTCTTGAACCTAACACTGTCGGTAATGTCACCGTTGTGCAGTGAGGCACAACAAATGGAGCAAGTGCCAAGTGCTTTTATTAAAACAACAACAAAACAGTATTCAAAATAAATAAGTGCAGTGCATCACAGTTTATTCAATAAATAAATAATCCCAATAAAACAGTTGTGGAGGTTAAAAATAATAGAAAAAAACAATCCTTTAAAACAATGAGGTTAAAACAATGCTGGAAGCAATCCTTTATAAACCAAAAAGTCCGGTGTCTTCTTTACCTGACGACTCCCCTGCTTCTCCCATCTGGGCCCCGCAACAGGAGAGTCGCCCTACCAGCAGCTGACCTTCTTCTCACACAACTGATCTGGAGGCTTCCCAATCCCTGGCTTCGGTTTAGCACTCTCCAGACTGAGACTTGGCTTTCAACCCAACGGCCAGGACACTCACATTGGGGCTTCTCCTTCTATGCCTCCCAACTCCTGCTGCCTTCTCGTCCTTACACGGCCAGACGTCCTTCTTCCAGTCACTCCTGCTCTCTACTAAATGCTCAGCGGGAGCGACCACTACCAACTGCCCTAGGTGTTGGCCAAACACCCCTGCTGGCTCACTGTCCAGCTGCCTGCCTGCGAGCCTTCGCTCACTTGCACCTGAAAGAAAAAAAGAAAGTAAAGGAAGAAAGAAAGAAAAAAAAAGTAAGGAAAAGAAAGATGGAGGTTGCGGAGGAAGAAGGCAGGAAGCTGGAAGAGAAAGCCGATGCGAGAGACAGAGAGCGAGCGAGCGCTCGCAGGCAGCTGGATTGAAGAGCCCCTAATGAGCAGTGTATGGCCAACACTAAAAGGAGGGGCAGTTGGAAGTGGTCGCTCCAGCTGAACGATTGCTAGTAGCTGGAGTGACCGGTAGTATGGATGACTCCCCGCGGAAGGCACTGGGAGTCGTGGAGTCTTGGGAAGGTGAGCCTCAGTGTGAGCGACTTGGCCGTTTAGGAATTCAAGTCTCGGTCCGGTAAGGAAGCGGTACGGAACCAGAGAACGGAAGGCAGCCAGACAGTAGTAAGGTCAACTGCAGGAAGGGCGACTCCCCTGTTGAGAAGCCCGTATGGGAGAAGCAGGGGAGCCGGCAGATAAAAGAAGACACCGGGCTTTGGATTTTAAAGGGACTGCTTCCTGCCGTAGTTTTAACGTAGTTTTAAAGGATTGTTTTTTTTTCTAGTGGTTTTTTTAACCTCCACAATTACATTTGTTTTTATGGATTATTTATTTAATGACTTTTGAAAAGCACTGCACTTTGTTTTGGACACATGTTTTGTTGTATTTTAATAAAAGCACTTGGCACTTTCTTTAACACCATCCCCTTGCTCCATTTGTTGTGCCTCACTGCCGAGCTCATCGGTGACATTACCGACAGTGATGGGTTCAAGGGCTCCCAGATGCAAGACTGGAGCAAGGAGTAGAACCCGCATCGGCACATATTATATATATATATATATATATATATATATATATATATATATATATATATATATATATATATACAGCCTATCCAAAGAACTGGCTTCATTGTCTCTTTCTTGACTCATGACAGAAATCAACTTTATTGGAGAGTGTGAGAGAATAATTTGTAGGTAACAATAGTTAAGTATTTTGGTATGCTTTCCATATTCAAATATAGCATCTATCTTAGAAGTATAAAGGGTTAATAAATGTCAGAAACCTGTCCAAGCATTTCAGAAAACCAGATAAAGGTCAAATGAACAATGAAGGCAAGGATGCACCAGAAGATGACTGATGTAATACATCAAATGTACTAGCAGATGATTAAGAGATCAGTAGATGTCCTGTACAAATGATGTCACATACAGAGAGATTTCAAGGATACTAACTGAACCTGAAAGATTTAAGTAGTTACAGGAGTGTAATAGAATATACTTTTATTTCAGTAAGTCATCTGAGTGTAAACCAACGAACCAATCGAAGTAAATGTATGCATTAATTAGCACTGTTAAGTAAATTCAGTTGTTTATGAAACAGACTCCTGCTCTTAGTTTTTGACCATTCTGATCATTCTGTAAAAGACTGCTGTGATGAATGCTCCCTCTTCGGCATTTGTTGAAGAGATAATTAAAGATGCGATGGACAACTTTTCTCACACCCGGTTTTCTGACTCGAAGAGGTTTTATTAAATTTGTCCTAGTAGAGGATATGTTTCTTTCTTTCACTAATAATATAATTTATACCACAAAAGCAGGAAAAGAGAAGCCACAGCTAACCAAATAACAAAAATTCTTGTCTCTCATTTGCCAAAATGCACCTGGATCAACCCCAAGCCTTTAAAGCAAACACAATATTTCTTGATAAGAACATCACCCCAAGAGACAAACATAGTTATGGTTACAGGACTGCTTTGCTGCCTCAAGTCCTGGACAACTTGTCAAAACTGAAGCAGCAATGATCCCTGTCCTTTATCAGAAAAGTGTTACAGAGAAAGTCCAGTCATCTGTCTGTGAGCTGGAGGTTAAGAGTAGTAGGTAATACAGCAAGACAATAAACCAAAACAAAAAGACAAGTCCATATCAAAATGGATTAAAAGAAGCAAAAGTAAAGTCAAAAGAGATAAAATGCAGTCAAAATAAACACACAAAAGTTGGTACCAGAAAATCAAAACACACTTTCATCAAAACCAAAAACGAAACCCTAAATCTAAGTCATAAGCTGCAGCTAAAGATCTTTTTACCAGAGAAGACCAGATAGAGGAAATCTACACACAATCTCTTAAGGAAGTTATCCACAGTCTTGGATATCAAGAAGTGCATTGAGCTGATCTTAAACCCACTGAACTGGTAGCATCAGGC